>NC_143188.1:13170625-13321607 GCF_047325235.1 Durio zibethinus | reverse complement strand
ATCATATAGTTCCCATCCCATGTTTTATCGATCATCCTAATCCCTACTTACTGACTGTCTTACTCTCTTGCAATGGCTTCCAAAATCCAACAATATTCAACTTTCATTTCTAAATGGCTTTCCTACCAATTAGTACTATAAGAAAACTGATCAGGAGATGAAAGTTTTTCTGATGATTAACAATGCATTTGAGAGCCGATTGGAGTGATGCTTCCACCGTGCACGAGAAAGTGTGTTTTATGGCTGAACCCTACACGAAACCCAAATTCATCTAACATCCTATCATATATTTCGCTAAGCATATTCGAATCTCTCTTTCTCTAAATTATACAAAAAAAAAAAGAAAAAGAAAATTATTCTCAATTCTCAATCTTATACATAGTGAAATTTATATATTACATGCTTTGTGTAGGGACTCGAAGTGTGGCCTTAAACAAGAATGAAAGGTATTACTATTGTAGGAGGCAGAACGATTCAAGAGAAGTGACGGGTCGAGGATGGTGGAAGGCAACAAGCCATGTCAAGAAAATTTCTGATAATGGACGAGTGGTGGGTTACAAAAGACCCCTAACATTTCACAAGTTTAGGGATAACCAAACAAAGCGCAAAGATGCGATCAAGACTGATTGGATTATGCATGAATATGGGCTTCAATCCATTCCAACGGTTTGCTTTAACTATTGATTCTTTGCTTTTTCTCCGTAACAGTTTATGCCAAATGCATATTTTCATTAGGATATTTTTGCCTGGTGCATGAAATTGTACTGAATTTAACAATGAGCTGTTTGTTCAAGGGAGTTGGTTTTTTTATTAAGTATCTTGAGTTCAAATGGCAACCCAAAAATAAAATAAAATAAAATAAACATAAAAGCAAAATTGTTTTGAATTTGCAAGCTATAGATTTCTTGGGATATCATCTCTTATAATTTTTACATCTATATTTTTTTTACAAAAAAGGCTGTAGTTTGATGAGAGGTAAAGAGGTTATAAATACTGGATTTGAATATCAAATATGTTAAAAGAAATCTATTAAGCATTTATTACATGAATAAAGTAATTTGTTAAGTTTGGGATTCTATTAGATGCTAATTATTCTTAGCTCTTGTACTCATAAATAGGTTAATTTCCAACAAACCATTTAAAAATTAATGGTACTTGTCTCTGACCCTAAAGAGCCTGCTATTTTTTTTTTCTTTTCACTATCAACTCTCACCTCCCACAGTTAAAACCTTGATAATATAAGGAGAGGGAATTCGGCTGGTTCCTGCACGGCTGCATCTATATATATTGCCAAATTGAATAGCTACAAGCGAGGTAGTGATGAACAAGATATTTTAAAAATTTATATGGCTATGTGCAGCTCTTAATGATTTTTGGCAGTATAGTTAATTATTAAAACATAGCTAATTTATCTTAGACTTTTATTGATGCAATATGTCTCAATAAAAAAAAAGATTTTTACTTATAAAATCACATTCTAATTTTTTATTATTAATATAGCATTTTTCCTTCAATAAAACTGCAAATCATTTATTAGAATTTTAGAATTATATATATATATATATATATATTTCTAGCTTGACTTTGTTTTTTTTTTTTTTTTGTTCTTGTTTATGTAGGAGTGGAGACTCTGTAAGATTATGTACAAAGGGAAAGAAAAGCTTGAAGAAGATATGGAAAATATCAGAAACGACAATCCAAAGGGTTCAGAAGCTGGAGTTAGCAGTAGTTCCATAAATTCCATGCAGCTAGAATACCTTGCTTTTGAGGAGCAGCAGCCATTTCTGCCGCCATTACCTGAAGACAATGATTATGAAAATTATTTTTGGTCATCCTTATCATTTGATAATCTGCAGCAGCAGATGGAATTGGCGCTTCCTTCCTCTTTATTTGATCCAAGTTCTTCGATGCCAACACTCACACCAAGCTATGATCACTTTGCCCAACAAGACAACCAGCAATCATTTCCAGACCTGTGGTCCTAGGAGAATTGGCATTTTGACCACTGTGCTCCTGCAAGCATGCTGTTTAACCACAAATAAAATGTTTTAATGTTTTCCCTCATGCGCTGTAGTAAGCTCCATTTGAGAGCATGATGGAATGATCTCATAGTATCGGAGAATGCGTTTTATTACTATACCAAAATGAACATTTTATTGAACTCTCAAATCAAACGTAAATTAATATAATTTGAAGAGTCTAATATTGTGCATTTAACTAATTTGGGATCCCGTACAATGCATGGTTACAATTTTTTCTTTTTCTCATTCTCTAATTGCATGCATGTAACTATTCTACAAATATTTGTAATAACAGAAAATAGAAAAAAGACATTAAAATGCAAATTAAAAAGATTACAAGTAATTTATAAACAGATTATTGCATTGCAATAGTTATAATTTTAGCAATTAACATATGGTGCACAAAATTTTGAAAGATATTTCACATTGGAATTAAAAAAAAACAGTTTCGCATTCTAACTTTAAAAAAAATGGAAACAAATTAAGGCATCATATGTGACCAGGGGATACTTCTTGGCCATGTTTGTCACTACAAGAAATTTCATTTTAAGCAATCAAATTTTTTTAAAGTAATTTGTATAAATGTTGCAAAAAAATATGTTTTTGCAACATAAATAGTACTATTTATGTTGCAAAAGACGTTACATTTTTCAGCAAAAAAAAAATAAAATCGGTGTTGTTTTTTATAATGTTACTGTTTGCAATACCTTGAAATAATTTGCACAACATGTTTTTTTGCAGCATAAAAGTCTTATGCTAGTGTTGTAAATTATTTTTTGCAATAAAAGTGTACACAAAAATTATTGAAAATACTTTTTGACATAATTATTAATTATTAATTATTAATTACATCATAGCGTAATTTTTTTTGTTTCTAAATATCACAATTCCTGTTGTTTGACCTAATTAAGTCAATTGTATATTCATCTTTGGATTATTATTCTACTATATAAACAATACCTAAATTCCGTAATACTCGAGCATATCATGTGTTAGTAATTTGACTACTTGGATCCTAATTGGAAATAAGTATTGGATTTACTTGGTGGATATTCCCAATCTGAAGGGTTCTTAAAGTCGGCAGGATATCCTTGGTGATTTTCTATTAATATTTAGATTAGGTTTTAGACTTTCAGACGCTTTTGGAATTTTGGGAGCCACGTAATCTTATGAGAAAAATGTGATTCTTCTTAAAGCGTGTGGAATTTAGCTCGTACTTTATTATTATATTATTGTTCTTATAGGCCGACAAGCCTTTGGTTTCTTCTAGTCAACAAATAAAGCTATATATATATAAGAGGTGCGGGAAAGCTGTCGGTCGACAAGGGACCAAATAGAGGTTGATTTGTAGTTTGATCAAGTTAAAATTTTATTCACAGTTCATTATTTTGTATTTTTAACGGTAGGGTTTAGGTTTAGTGTTTTCTAGGAATAGATTTAGATTGTATTTATTGGGTTATTTGTTTTGTGCAATTAAAAAAAATTAATTATTATTTAATTCTAACTTTAGCTAAAAGATTATACAAATAAAGTATAATAAAAATTATACAAATAAAATATAATAAAAATATTATATCAAAATTAAAATTTTCATTATTTATATTTAGATTTGAAAAAACATATCCTAAACTGAATCTATTAAACTAAACACACTTGATATCTAAAAAATGTAAATATGAAAGAAAGCCTTTATTCATTTATTTATTTTATATTTATTATAGATATTTAATTTTGTTTGAATTAATTTAAGTTTATTTAATTTTTTTTGTTTGATTTAAATATCATGATTTTAGCTAACTTAAGTATTTTAATCAAATTCGTGAATAAATTTTAATAATTTTATGTAAGTAAAAATCTAATTTAATTCAATTTAGATCAAGTCAAAATTTTATAATTTAGGTTTGAAGGCTTAAAGCTTAACGTGAGTCCAAATCCTATTTTAAGTCCCAATCTCATTTTATTAATTTAAAAAATTACAAAAAATAAAAAAGAAGCCCAGAAGTTGGCAGTGCCATGGTAGCTAGTAGCCAGCTTTCTCCACCCCTAAAACCTATTTGATCCCTTGCTTGCACTATTTTTAGCTTTTCTTTTTTCACTTTCTGCTTTACCCTTTAACCCTAGCACAAATTCATCGACCCATTATCCCAAAGCCAGCAAGCTTCACCACCCTAGGAGTAACTAGCTCTTTTGCCCTATACTAGCAACTTTCTAAAAAAACAAGTTCCCAGATTCTTTATGGATCAAAATTGGAATCTATATGAGGAAAACAATTCACAAGGAGGATTGGGGGGGAGCGTAACAAAAATCCTAAAGGGCCAGACCACAAACTCTAAACCATCATCTCCCCCCCCACACCTCTCTGAATCATACCACCACCACCCATCACTAGGACCCATTTCAGCCGAAGAAGTGCCATCCTTAACCCTTATCAGCACCACCCAAACAACCAAAACAACCCCCAAATCCCATTCGGTAACCTCCTATTCCAAACAACCATAAGCTTTCCCATTCCCTAACCTGCCCTCATACCCCTACACAATCAACATAAAAAAGCACAGCCACCCATTGCCAACAATAATCAAACCGAAAATCACAACAAACAAAAGCACAGTCCTTCCCTTAAAAGGAACCTCAATCAAAGCCAACAAATACAAAAAATTGTCACAAAAAAACCAAAGAGTGTCAATACAAAATCTGATGGTGAGTGTTTCGGGCACAAGAGGTTCTTTTTTGGGAATCGATAGTGCATCAGAATTTGTAGAAAGAGAAAAATGTGGTTTTTAAGTGACGATGACGGATGGCAGTGAGCAACGGTGACAACAAAAGGAGGGACGATGATAATCTTTTGGGAGATTAGGAACAGTGGAAATGAAGAGTGAGAGGAGGGTAACGGTGGGCAGAGGCTAAACGGAGATTCAAAGTTTTGGTTTAAGGTTTTAGATCTACGACTCTAGGGTTTTTTTTTTTTTTTTTTTGGAAAACGGAGCTCAGATTCATGACGAGGAGGAAAAGATGAAGTGATGGTGAAAATTTGGGGCAATAGACAGCGGTAATATGGTGGATAACTACAATAATCTCTCACTTGGATAACCCAAGTCATTAAACTTGAATTTGAATTAACAGGATGGCCATAAACAGAAAATGATAATGTGAGTATATACGCAAATCATCAAACAATAAATGAGCGTTTATAAGCTCCAAAAGCATTATACCGGTAAGGTACCAATATATGGACTTGCATACTATCTGCAACCTAAAGGTATTTATAAATGTCAGAATGCACTGTATTGATGGGATACTGTTGCTATGTGTGGGTTCATGAATCTGATCGTAAGATGTAAAATTTTGTAAATAAAAAAAAAAGGAGTCATCATCAATATTATTTTAGGTGTTATTAGTCATTAAAAAGTTTATTTTTTTTAATAAAACTAAAAATGAATTTAAGATTTGTCAAAAAGATATTTTAGTATTTGAAAATAAAGTTGAGTTCAAAAATTCGGTTACGCGTAAGGAATGATTAGTTTTCCGATAATGTTTGTTTAAAAATAATACCAATTAATCATGAGTAATCTTTTAGTATTTGATGAAAATGGTTTCAACTTATCTTTAATATAATTCCCTTCACTTTTTTTTTTGAAAAAAATCAATTTAATTTTTTATAAAAGAAAACTTTATTTAGAAATATTGTGACAATTTTAAGGTTAAAAAATTATCTTAAAATTATCTAATATTTACGTAGAATTTAAAGATAATTCTTTCCGCTTAAGGTTTATTATGACATTATTGTAAAACAAAAATAACATTCTTCAAAAATAATAATTATTGGTGGCTTTTCAAACTCCAGGTAGAGTACCAAGAATTATTTTCCTTAGAATGTTATTTTAATATTTTTTTTTCAAAATCCATATTTTATGAATGACATTTTACATGAAAAATATTTTGTGTGAAAAAACCAATGATGCTATAATTAACAAATAAATAGTAATAATTAAAAGACAATTGCACATGAAATGAGTGCAAACAATAATCTAAAAGTAAATATATGCAAGTGGATGTCATGCATTATGTTGAAATGAAAATTTGAAATTAGGTCCTTATATATAAAGAAACCATTCAGACTCCTTAACCTTTATGTAAAATTTAGGTATAACTATTTATATTTAAGATCCCGTTTTTATTACTTTAAAGATCCTATCCTTTAGGGGACATTTAGGCACTAATTATTTTATATGAGATTTTCATACAAATCCTTTGAATTTTAAGATGGTTTTAGGTGTTCAAATGGGTTTTCAAGGTTTTGGGATTTGACTTGTTTCAAGGTTTGGATAATTTAAGGTTTTGGTTTGGATTTTAAGGTTTTCATAGTAATTAATCAAAACTAATATAATACTCTTTATAAATGCAATTGTTAAGAATCTTCCTTATATTTAGGTGTGGTCTCAAAAATCACCTTTACTTGAAAAACACTACAAGAAAATGTATATACAGCAATGGTCAAAATTGTTGCTAAATATCATTAAATTGCTAAGACTAAATCATTGTAAAATAAGCATAGAGGACATATTGGACTGCAAGGAAATTTTGGAACATTATGATGCTATAAGCCTATAAGTTTGGTGAAGATTTTGATTGTTATTTGATAATTGGCTTATAGAAATCAAAAGCTATTTATATATGAATTTGGAGTTATGTTGGGAATTCAATGGACTATGTTTGAATTTATATGCCAAGAAACTTAGGATATGATCTATATCATTGTCTTGATCCTTGTTACGATTTACAATGATTAGATTGATAAGAAATATTTTGTCAGTCAAAAGAATAAATTATAAGCTTGATTATGTGACTTGGTGTTTCGTGGAATTATTTGAAGTCGATCTTTCGATTTTTTCTTTAGAGTGGTTGGAATTTGAAATGGTCAATGTCATTAGGTTGTGATTATAATTTCAAATTAAAGGGCAATATGAGAATTGATGAAAAATATTTTATGGAGATTACACGTATCATGTGCCTATAACGTATTTTGTGAATAAAGACTACATGTTATAAGTACAAAGAATTATTTTTATAATGATAAAGTCAATTTTAGTGATGATTTTGTTATTCAATAATTTTGAGTATGGATGCAATTCTGAAGAATCTAAGAAAATTACGATACAAAGCAATATATTGGGGTGGTTTTATAATTGTACTTTTGATATGAATTATACTCTTGAAATATATTGATTGGAATTTTGGTAAAAAGGATTCCTTATGGTAAATAGAATTTTTGACATTGACTTGAAGCTAATAAATAATATACTTTCTTGAAGGAAAATTTAGGACATTAGATGGTTATAGGCTTCTTGAATAGTGAAATGATTATGCAAAATTTGATCATTGAAATTTGAAAAGTAATGATACATGAACAAGGAGTTGTATCATGAACTTAAAGTTTTATAATTAGATTTTTGTGGTGAATTTTTTAATATAATCAATTGTATTGGTTTGACATTTATCATAGTCTTACAATGGTTAAAAAAAAATTATGATAGAAAAAAAAAGAATCAATATATATGATGTCTTTGAGGCAACTATTTGGTGATGTTGTTACTAGGATTTAAGGATATACATGGACATGTTTATGAGAATGAATTAGAAATTTTATTGTAAGGGATGTGATGGGCAAGTGATATTGTTGGTGCAATAAATCCTATAAAGTCAGTTTGATGTTTTTGGGTTATATTTGAATGAAATATCAATGTGCACAGTGGAAGCATGATTTGATTTAAGTTATGGATTTTGGGTTATTGCTAATTTAGCAAATATTGAATTCTTTTAAATTGGAGACTGATTATGGGTTAATAGTGAATAGATTATAGATTTTGATATTTAAAATTTTGAGATTTTAGAAGAGCTATGAAATTGTGGCATAACTATTATGTTTGCTTTTATTAGTAAAAAATCATTTGAATAGTCGAAATTACATTAAGGTAATTTTACCTAGCTATGATTTAAGTTGTGCATTATGTATGTTTCGAAAATATAGAATTGTAGGAGACTTATGCTTTGTGATTGCATCGTGGAACAATAATTGAGATTATACAGTTAGAATATTTGTTTATTAGGCTATAATGGATATATTTATACACATTGGGGCTTATATTGATTTGGCTACGTGAAAAACAATAAGGAGCATACTTGATTGAAGCTATTAGGGTGATACATCATGGATTTTTAAAAAGAAGATGTCATGTGACATTAAATTGAAGTAAACAAACTTTGAGGTAGGGATTTTGAATTTAGAGGACCAAATTCTTTTAAGTGGGGGAATATATAATATGCAAGCCCAAGTTATGATAGCTTAATCAGTGACCAACCCATAAGTATCATTAGTCTAAAAAAAAAAAAAGCTTATCGATAGTTTTTATCGATAGGTTTCTCTGACAAAAAAAAAAGGAAAAACTTCAAGAAATGTTTGAGAAGAAGAGAGGAAGAGATAGCACAAATCAGTCTTAGAAATCATTGATTAAGGTAAGATTTTGCTTAAAACTCTTAGAATTTTTATGTTTTATGCAATTTTCAACAAATCCCAACTGATATTTTTGTACCTTTTCATTTTCAAAAATATTCTGATGACTTTCTAGTGACAATATGACAAATTTGTGGGTACCAATGGAAATGTCTCTTTAATACCTTTCTAATGGTATATGTGGCACTTCATTTAGTTAAGTAATTTAAGAGAATTTAGTGTTTCAAATTTTTTATTTTTGGATTTTTAACAATTACAAATACCTAAATTTTGAACCGTCGGAACTCCTCACTTCGGTGGTTGATTTGGTCAAACTTTAGGTGCTTTTGACAGTTCAAAATGTGAACTTTCTAGTGAGATAATTGGTTTGTTAAGGTGATTTGTCAAGTTTTGGCCTTTGAAACTTAGGCTTTTGGAAATCATTCTTGCCAAAACAAAATTCTAGGTTGTAGTATTACATCTCTACTTTAAATTGATGCTTCCCTTTGTCATTAGGAATTGTAAGATATTCGAGCTTTTGTGGCTTAAAATGTGCCAAATGATTACATAATATAAAATTTTCAGAATTTAAGAATTCTCATTTTTAATTATTTTAAAAATTATTTTTAGCCAATATTTGATGTATTTAGTTATAAATTACTTGAATTTTAATTATATTATTTTTTAATGAATTTTTACTTATTTTAATATATTTTTATTATGTTAATTTTATGTTTTTAATATTGTTAAAGGGTTATAAAATTATATTTAGGTTTACAAAAGAAAAAGATCACTATTAAATGTTAAAAATTAAATATTTGTAAAAATTTATATTGCTATTAATTTTTATGTTTTAATTCCTAATTTCATATTTATACTAAATTCTAGGTATTTTGTTATATTAAAAGAAAATTTATTTTATATGCTAAAAGAAAATATTTTCAAATAGTTTCGAATTGTCGAAATGGTTGCCATATGACCATATTGCTTAGTGTTGTAACAGTTTTGTGTACGCCCGATGAATTTAGAAATGAAATAAAAAATAACAGAGTCTCCACCAATCTTTTTTTTTGGCTAGGTGCGATTGATCACCTACTAAAATATATCGTTTTAATAAAGTTTTAAAATTAATTAAAATTTACTAAAAAGATAATTTTACGGTCTGTGAAACAGTCTGAGTTCGAGAGTCGGTTATGCATGAGGAAGGATTAGCATCCCCACAGTGCCCGTTAAAAACGATATCAATTAACAACGTGTTATTCTTTGATTTTGATAAAAAAAGTCCAATTTTTGGTGTTCAAAAAATAATTTCCTTGATTTTTTATTTATTAGAAAAAAATTTTTATTCTCGAGAAAAATAAATTAAAAACTTTTTATTGAAATAATTCTTAAAATGTTCCATTACGTTGGTAACATTAGAAGAACTTTTTCTCACCTAGAGATTTCTTAGGCAACGCTTATCGGAATACCTTAAAATCTCATTCTCGGAGGTTCAAATTTACTTTTCGTAAAAAATGTCATGCATGCAATACAAAATATTACCATGTTGACGCACACATTTTATTCTCTTTTGTTAGAAATTTTATTAATATTTATTTTTAATTAAAATTTTGAAGAAAAAAGAATTTAATTATATTGAAGATTTTCTATAAATATTTTAATACATTGGTAATATTTTATAAAAAATCTTCTCACCTAGGGATTTCTTAAAGCATCTATACTCGAAATACTTTTAGAATCCCATCATCGGATAAAATTTTTTTTCTTCTCATTTTTATTATTTATATTTTTAATTTATTACTTAAAAAAAAAGAAAATTTTTATTGTATTGAAATTTTTTTATATAAATACTTTAATACACTAGTAGTATTTTTAAAAAAATCTTCTCACCTAGAGATTTCGTAGGCATCACTACTCGAAATACCTTTGAATCTCATCGTCGAATAAAAATTTCCTTTTCCTACATTTTTTATTAGTTTAGTATTATTATTAAATTTATTTTTATACTATTTTGTTTTTAAAGTTTATTTTAAAAATTAACAAAATTATAAAAAAAAATTTAACCACATATTTCATCATTTAATCTAACAAATATAAATATTTTAATATGCATAAATATTAATAAAATAATAAATTAAAAATTAAAAACAAAATTTTTTTTACCTAAATCGGACCGATCAGTGGTCCGGTCAATGTGGATCCGATCAGCTCAGCGGTTTCAATACGATTTGGCAGTTCAGCTCGATTTGGGCACAGTATGGTTAGTTCAACAGTTCGGTATCGATTCGACTCGATTTGTGTGCGATCTGGTTGGATCGGTCTGGGTCTAAAGGTAAGTCGGGTCATGGGTCGGTTGCACGAACCCCGAGTCGGGTCAACGAGTTGACGCGCGGATCCTTGAGTTTAAAAACGACGTCATTTTGGGTGTTTAATGAAACAACATCGTTTTTGTTTTGGCACTTTCTATAAAAGTAAAGAAAAAAAATTCTCTTCTCATTTCCCTCTTTCTGCCAAAAAAAAACTTCTGTTTCCTTTTTTTTTTTTCAGGCTGACCTGGGGCCGATGGCCGTCTGTCGTGACGACCACTGTGTCCTGCCGACGGTGAGCTCCGACTGCTGTCGCCAGTGTCGAAAAATTTTAAAAAACACCCACAAACTCTTTTCAACTTTCTAAACACATATCTGACCTTCTTTTCATCAAAAAGAGTCTCCACTTCCCTAGATTTGCTTTTAAAGTTTTGGTAAAATTATTTTTTTTGTATTCTGACTTTTTTATTTTTTTTAAACTAACTTTTTTTCCTTTTTTGTGCAGGGCTCTCGGCGCTAGGTTTCTCCTTGTGGGGAGGACTGAGCTTTTATTTTTTTGTGTTTTTTTTTCAGAATGTTTTTTCGTAAGGTTCTTTCTCTTTCTTTTTTGATTAGCCAAGAGCTCTATTTATAGAGCTCGACAGTGCCCCATGCCTAAGGGAATGGTACAGGGCTAGGCATGAGGGTGCAAGCACAAGCCCCATGCCTCTTTTATTTGTTTTTGGCAACATTTGACAGTGGTAGGGTTAGGCAACGAGATGGGTGGTAGGGTAAGGTGAGGGGTGGGTAGTAAAGTATAGCGACAGTGGTGTCGGGAAAGCACCACTGCCATCCTCGATTTTTTTTTCTATTCTTTTGTTTTTTATTATTTGGTATTTTGTATTTTTTTTAGTATTTTGTATTTTGATTTTTTGGTATTTTGTATTTTTATTTAATTTTTATTATTGTATTTAATAATAATATTATTATTTTTTCTGTGACTGGACAAATTTGATGTCCACACTTAGAATGACCCACGAAAAGTTTGCCTTATTAAATTTATGTTTTTGGGTCAAAATTTTGATTTTTGAATGTTTCTTAAATTATTAGGATATTAAAAGAATTGAGTGATTCACTGTTTAAGTTTCAGTTTAGTACATCAAGTAAGTGACTTAATATCCCTTTGGTTTTAATGTCCTGAAAAATAAGCCTCAATATATTTAGAATTGAAATATATAATATATATTGTTTTATCCTTTTATTTTGTAAATTGGGTTAAGCATGCAAAACGTATATATGATTTCATTGTTATAAGTTTGGAATATGGTTTAATGTTGTTTTGATTTCCTAAAATGATTTTGTAATAATATATTTATATATTCATCATTTTTTGGAATATGAAAAATTGTTTTGGAATGATAATGGAATTTTACTTTGTATGAATTATGTTTTGAGAAAATATATAAACATTGAATTTGTATATATTGGGTAATTTAAAAATATATTTTGGTTTTTGTTTCCTAATATGACTATGTTCTAACCCTACCAATGGGGATTGATTGTTAGCCATGTCGACATGTATTTTGTGATATCAATATCAATTTTGAACTATGTCACTGATTGAGAATAGTGGGTTTTGTTCACCATACCATTGATGATATACTTATGTCTCTTTACACTAAAAGGGTTACTGTAATCTTTGTTCTGTCTCATTGCACTAAGGGATTAATTATAACTATTTAGTGCAATCACCTAGTTGGTTTTTATTTGTTTTTTTTCCCATTACACTAAGTAGAAATTTTGATTCTAACCAATACTACAGAGGTTAAATGTGGTCATAGTATGTTATGAGAGACTAATTAACTTTATAATTTGTTGATATTTATTTCATTTTGTAATCTAAAAAATCTGATTTTGATAATATGATTTGTGAAAATGTTTTTGAATATATGATTACCCAAAATGTTTTCGAACCACTTAGTTGATATTTTGGCCTAAATATTTTATGGTATACTTAATCCAACTGAGGGGATGTCAGTTACTTGCTTAATGATTGTACTCATGCTTTTATTTTTCTTTACTTTTTTAGATTTCAATGTTTGTGTCTTGGGAGACTTAATCTTGACAACTACTTGGATAAGTAAGATTAGCATTTGTCTTTAGTTTGGTATTGCTTTCGAAGTAAGTATTTTATTATTGATTCTAAAAAATTTGTTAGTAAGAACTTTAGTATATTCGACCAACTCACAAATGGTATAATTTTGTAGATTTAAGATTTTGTAAAGTATTATTTTAGAGATTATTGAAGATTTTGATTTAGTTTGATATATATTACCTTGCATGCTTATAAGATTCATCTTATGAGATGTGGCATTATTACATTCTAAATCTTAGGGTTTGGAGTATGACAACAGGTTAAATCAATTGACTGCTTTATAGGCTTATGAAAACCATTTATATTAATTGCGTAGACTTGAAAAATCATATACAATTTGAAATTGTAATGAATTGACTTTAGTAAAGGAAATATTGAAATAAAAGAAAATAAATAAAAAAGAAAATAATTTGCATAGTACAACTAACCTAGAGATTGAACTTGAAGAACAAAATTTGACTTTACCATATCCAAAAAATTGAAAAGTTGTTAATACATCTAATAACAAACCAATTACATTGAAACCCAATTCGAACTTTGGATAAAACTTTTAATTTTTTAACCTACATTAATGAAATGAAGTAACAATTAATATTGTTAGGGTTAAAATTTAAATAAAAAACCCAATACATATTATTTCGATAAATTATGAGTTAAACTAAAGTTCACACAATAATTTGGCTGAAGTTGGGAGTCAAATAAATGTATTTGCTTTTCAGTGAAGATTAAAATGAATCCATGAATGGTAATGTTTTAAAAAACAATAAACCAGAATGAGATTAAAAATATATGATTTTGAAATTGTGTAAATTTTATCGTCGATGATGACAATTTTGTAACCGTGATTTGTGATTATGATCCATAAAACTTATAAAAATTGATCTGCACACAGATAAGAGAATAAATTACAAGTATAGACAAAATACAAATCATAGATATTAAAAAACATATATCAAAGCTGATTTATCTTTATTATCAAACTACGATCAGAACTAATAGAAAATAAAGACCTTGTAAAAAAAAGGTTGATTGTTGGAAAGACAGTTGAATGAGATCGATGGGTTGTTTCCTCATGAATGAAGATTATGATATGTTGGAGAATAAAAGGCCAGAATCTATAAGGATTGACTTAGGTGAAGTATGAATGAATTAGTTTTTTATTGACTCTTGAAAAAAAACTATGAGTTGATAGATGCTATTGGCTAAGGGATAAATTAAGGGTATAAAGCTATCAAGTAAGGTTTTTATAAGACAAATGATTTTTAAAGTCTTAAATAATGCATTTCATAACTTAGGAAAATCGGTTGACTGCAATTTTTCATTGTGTTTTGGGCAATTTTCTTATGTAATGAAGTTTGCCAGAAATAAATGTGGCTGATTGTGTTTAGCAATTGTTTTAACAAACAATACAAAATCTTTGAAAACTCTTTTGAACCAAATTTCTTAGCATTTCCTCCATTTATATAAACATTCATATTAGAACTATATAATAATTATTATTACATTACCATAATACCAAAATATGGATATTGAAATAACATGCGTCTATTTATTTTGAATGTTCATCAACCCATTCCATTTGACCTTCTTTATTATTTTGAATATGTTGTTTGAACCAAATTTCATCAGTCATAGGTTTCACTTCAATATTACAATCTACCTATTATAATTGCAACAAATACAATATTTGTTTATAAGGCATAAATAACTAATTAAAGATAATATAAAATTGATGAAATTATAAAATGATATATTTACCATTTTATATTAACATTTTGTGAAACTAAATTTCCAATAGTGTGTCTTTGCTTTCGTTTTTTTGCTTTAATCCTCTTTAGTACATTGAAAAACTATTTAAACAGTTTCTATATAGTCATTTAATAAAAAATATGCAATGTGTAAAGTATCTTAAACTTATTTGACCCAAAGTATTCAATGTAATACTTCTATTGTTCAATTTAAGGTCTGTAAGTAAATGCTTCAATTGTTCACAATCATCTGCATACTTTTGATAATATTTGTGCAACCTATTCTTCCATCGCTTGGACAATTGTTGCGTGGTTACTGGCTTTGAACCTATCTTCATTATCAGGATACTTAAATTTATCCTACAAATAAACAATAAAATGAGATAAAAAATAGTTATAAAATACAAAAATTGCACCAATTTCACTTTGAATTCTTACTTGTATTTGGCTCAGCATCTTGTTGTCGACTTGTTCAAATGCCAATTTCCAATTTTTACCATTGATTGGAGCTATTGTTCTCACAACATAACCACAAAAGTTTACTAAATCACAAGCATTATCCTCAATATCACGTTTTATATCAATGGGCATATCAATATCCAATTAAGATTTGCCACCTCGAGTCTTCATTAGTAATTTTTAGCCTTTATATTTGCCATGAGCATTCTATTTAATTGTATCACAAAAAACAAAATATTTGAATAATTTTTTTATAAACATTCAAACATTATATGTAGTGCATTTAATTAGAATAAATAGATCTAACCTATAAAACCTACATCTTCTTGATTTTTTCATTTAAAGTTAGTGTTTTCAAGGGGTTGCATTTCCTCATCATCTATGAGTCTCCTTGCCAAACTTTTTTTAATAGTATTTGCTGAAACATTACTTTGCAAAGATAATTTTTTTTTACCTTCAGCATGTATACTGTTATTTCAAAACACTCAAGTACATATTACTTACATCAAATAACTATGACTTAATAATATAAAATGAAAAACTAATGCAGTACACTCATACTTATGCCTAATTTCCCATTTTAACATTACATGTAGTTAACAAAATATAATCATTGATTTCCACATAAATAAAAAAAATGCCATCAATTGTATGAGAAACATACCTTAACAATATTAAGATGATTAGTTAAAAATGAAAACCCAAGCTTTGTTTCTAGAAAAGAAGAACACAATTACCTTATGGCGTTTTTCTTGCTCGGTTTATAATCAATATATGGATTGAGCTAATTTTATAATGGGATTCAAGGTGGTTATAAAGCAACATCATAATTGGTTTAGAGGGAATTATGATAACAAGACGCGAATTTTAGTTGCCATTTCAATTTTTTTTTTAACATGATAAATTTTGAATTTATAGAAAAAATTCTTTAAAAAAGTATATAAGAATTCATAAAGTAAAATCAAATTGCAAATTTATGCTTTAAATTAAATCCAAATATATGATACAAAATAAAAAATATTTATCAATTTAAATATTGGAAATACAAAATACAAATAACAAAAATAAATCAATCATATTATCAATGAATGAAATACTTATCTTCTTCACTTGTAAAACTATAAATTGCAGTAATTCCTCTTGGGTTCATCAATCTTGGACTTTCCTAAAAAATCAATTGATATTTATACAAATATATGGTTTGTGTAAAATAAACGAGTAAAACATACGTACATGTAAAGGATTTATGCGCTATAGAAAGAGGCGTTGATAACATATGAAATATAAAATTAAATTGTAAAGAATAACAATGAAAATATTTGATTTAAAGAGTAAGGTGAATAAGAATATGAAAAAAGAAAATGACATACTACACATCTATAAAGTAAAATAAGAAGAGTAAACTTTAATCAAATAGCTATGACGATCATTGTCTTTGTCTATTAAAAGTCCAAAATAAATAGCTATGCCGTATGATAAAGACTAAAATGGCCTTCATTTTATTATATTACATAATTCAAATTTACAACATGTTGCCATTGTTTAATAAGTGAAAAACAATTAGAGCATGTAACCATTTTTGCACATAACAGTAAAAAATTTTGAAAAAGTCTATTATTATTTCTAAATGAAAAAGCCATAATATATATCTGATTATTTTATCATGGTAGAAAAGTTGTATTATGTGTAGCAATTTAATTATAGGAATCTATATATCTAATTGCATGTATGGCATTATGGAAATGGTATAACAATTTAATTGTTTTAGAGTAATTGTAAGTATATTACAATTTAATTGTTTTATACAATTACAATTCATAAAATTAAAAGCATTATCATCATTTTTGAAGGTCATATTAAATGTATGAAGTGATAAAACAACACTAACATTGTAATGGGCAATGTCTAATATTCTCAACTATTATCATGTGTTTGAAACGACTAGAATTATAAAATGTGACTATAATATTATGAATATTAACCAACAATAACATAAATTGTAATAGTAATCCTCATAAGTTGTAACATAAACATGAATTATAATAATAACATATACCAATTAATGTAGACACCTAATTTTATCCGAACAAAATTTGATCATTTATGAAGCACTTAAAATCCGACCCAATCCAAATTCAACATTTTTGTAATTTTGACAAGTTTTTATGCTTAAAATTATGATCAATTTGACCTAAATGTCTTAAGGTCAAACTTGGTCAAATCCTATCAAATAAAGTCAAAATTGGTTAAAATCGATCAAAACAAATAGAACATGAGTCAACTTTCAAAATTCACAACCAAATTGGAACCAATGTTATTTTATATTGAATCTCTGATTTTTTTTAAAGCATTGAAAACTTTGATTGTATTTTGAGAAGTATAAAATTACTTAAACACCCTTAAAGATATTTTCGTAATTTGATATTTTCAAAGTTAGATTTTCGTGAAAACTTTTAGGTAATGATTTTATAATATTTAACGATTTTTTATGTATTAAAAACTTAGATCGTATCTTGAAAAGTGTAAAATTACTAAAATACACTTAGGAGTATTTTTATAAATTGACCTTCCCTAGGTAAGAATTTTGCATAAAGCTTTAGATCATGATTTAATATTATTTGATATTTTTAAAATATTGAAAACCTTGATCTTACCTCAAAAAATATAAAATCATTAAAATACCCTTTAAAAGTATTTTTGTAATATGATTTTTTTGAGGTCAATTTTTTGTAAAGCATTTTAGATCATGCTTTTAAATTATTTGATGAGTTTTGGTGCATTAAAAACCTTGGCAACACCTTGAAAGGTATGAAATTACTAAAATACCCCTAAAAGGTAATTTCGTAATTTGACCTTTTAGTGGTCAAATTTTCACAAAAAGTTTTAGATCTTAATTCCATATTATTTCATGATTGTTGGTGCTTTAAAATCATGAAAATAAAGAAGGGAGCATTGTTGTCCAAGAAAATAGCTTAGAAACAAAAAACTTTTTAATACAAGGTAAAATAATCTTTTTACTTGGTTCCAATAGCATAAAAAATCCAATCTTTGGTAGTGGGTTTCTCAACCATAGTATGATCTTGAATAGCTAGATCCAATGGAGAAAGATGGCTCATTACAAAGAAAACAAGAAGGGAATGGATGGTTTGGCAAGAAGGGAAGAAGGGCTAGAAACACAGAAAAAAATAAGGGAGAAGAAGAAAGAAAAAAATTAAAAAGAAAAGGAAAAAAGAGAGAAACAAAAGTTGGAGAAAGCTCAGAAAAGGTATAATCTTCATTTTCTTTTCTTGCATTCCATTACATCTTTATCTCATTTTCATAACAATTTTACATTGGTTTTTCATTCATTTTTCTATTTTTCTTATGAGGAATTTGTAGTTCATCATCTTTTTTATTTTTTTATCAAGGCTTGAATCAAATTTCATTCAATTAGCTCATAGTTTGGATTGAATTTAGAGAATCAAGCAACAAAAAAATTCAATACCACCATTAACTCCATTTAGAGATTCGACCAACCTCCATTTCACCATGGCCAAACCTCATTTTGGTCTTCTTGTTGATTTATTTGCTTTCAAATGTTATCTATGATAAATAAATGATGAGTCTACATATGTTTTTCATGAATTTTGATTAGTTAGTGATATATGTTGGTGTTTGGTTCATGTTATAGTTCTTCATAGATTCCTTGTTATTTTAGTTTGCTATATGTTTGATAGAATTCTTCTTTTGATTAAAATTCCTTCAAATGATGAATATTGTAATGTTCAATGCATTCTTGAGTGAAATGGAATGAAAATGTGATTGTGTAAGTGCCATGGGACATTCGGCCAAGGTAGTTCCATGCTTGGCCAAAACTTGTTCTTCATTTTGTGGCCAAATGTTGCTTGATTCCATGTGTTTGATTATGTTTTTGCTATGTTTTTCAAGATTTCAATGTGTTTGATCCAATTTTCAATAGATAAAATGTTAGTTTAATAATTTATTTGGTGATTTTAGATGTTTGTTTGGTTGATTTTTAAAAAAGAAAAATAGTGGAACATGTTTTTCAAAGTTCGAAAAATTTTAGTGTTTGATTTATTTTCCTCATATTTTCACATGTACATCTTGTTTGTAATTTAGTTTTGTAAATGTCTAGATTTGTAATTAGTTTGTTCTTTTGTCATGCACATGTCACATGCATCAAATATTTACATTTTTACCAATGGCATTGTTGTAGTTTGTTTTGGTCACATGCATTTCCCCATAAAACTCCAAATTTGAAACTTAAAGCTTTAAAACCCTAAATCATAAATCATAAACCCTAAATCTTAAACACTAAATTTTAAACCTTAAACCATGAACCCTAAGCTTTAAACCTTAAACCTTAACTTAAACCTTAAACCAACCTTCAAACCCTAAAGACCCAAATCAACCCCCAAACCCAAAAACTAACCTTTGCCCCCCATTCATACATTTGCATTTCATTTTACTTTGTTGTATGCATCCTTAAATTGTCCTACATTCATACCATGTTATTCATATCATGCATTCATTATATATTATGTTGCATGTCATGCATTTGTTTTAAAAAATGGGTTTTCAAAGTAAAATGTTCTTAAATAAAATAATATTTTGAGTAAATATAGTCATTGAGATCTGGGCTAAATATAGGGTGACTCTCGGTGATTATTATTTATGCGAGGTATTATCTCAATTTTGTGAAATAATTTGAAAACTTTCAAGTTAAGGATAATTTTGAAACTCTACCTAAATATAGGAGAGTGAAAAATGTGTCATGGTACTTAAGTTTTTTTCATTTTGATCTAAAAATAAAATGCTTAGTTTTCAAATTTTAGTTTATTTTGAAAAAGAAAAAATTCAAGGTTTTTTTTATGAATTAAAAAAAGAATTAATTTTTAAACACTAAAATAGGATTATTTTTAACCAAAGTTTAAGGATAAGATGCAGTTAATTGGTACTATATTCATTAAGCACTGTGAGGGTGTTAATCATTCTCTATGTATAATTGACTCTCGAACCTTAAATTTGATTTCGTAGACCTTAATTTTTTTTTTTTGTAAAACTTTTGAAATTATTTAAATATTTTATTAAAAGGAAAAAATATTTTTGGTTGACCAATCACATAGTTAAAAAAATGGTGACAACTCTTTCTTTTGATTTTTATCGAAAATATTTTTTTAAGCCCCCCGCTTTCCAAATTCCCTATTTGTTCGGCACTTGAATCATTATCCCCCGATCTTGGAATGTCGCGATAGCTTAGTGACTCTACTAGAGACATATTTTGAAAGTTAGACAAAAGATTGGTTGCATGTTATTCTAAATTTTGGTCTAATAATCCTTTAATGTTTAATCTTAATTCCTTAATTTTAATTTTTTTATTTTCCTACAAAATAAAAAAAATAAAAAAAAATCAAATCAAATAAAAATAAAAATTATAATTAAGAATACACTGTCTATCACATGGTCAATTAAGGTTTCAACTTAAGTGTTGGCATTGTTGTCTTAAGTATGGTTCATTTAAATTTAATTATAAATTGTATTAAAAATTAATATATTAATATAAATTTTTTAGTATTTTAATAATAAATATAAAATAAATAAACGGATAAAAGCTTTTTTTTTTTATATTTATATTTTTTAGATGTCAAGTGTATTCAGTTTAATTCGTGAGTATTTTTAGAATTTTTTTTAAAATCTAAATATAAGTAATGAAAATTTTAATCTTGTTTTTATATTTTATTATTTTTTATGATAATTGATGCATTGTAAGCTTTTTTTTTCACCGTAAATAAAAAAAATCTTGCGAAATCAGAAGACTTTAGAAACTTCAAGAAAAGACAAACTACATCAGCAAACCATAATCACTGGTTTCCAATCAAGCCCGATCTGATGGGATCCAACACAAATCAAATTAAAATAGTAAAAATTAAGAAAAAAAAAATTATATTATATGTTGTTTGGCACACATTTCTCCATTCCATTTCTTCAAATGCAAATTCCTCTCTACAATGTTTTTAATTTTTTCCTAAACGATATAAGCAGTTGTCTTATATGCTATATGATGAAGTACTTTGATATTAATTCATTTTTTAATTGTAGTCAGCATATTACCATTTATTTTCTTTTTGTTTTTATTTTTTGTATTTATTGATTTAATCAAATCATTCAATATCAATTCATATAAATTTTTATAATATAAATAATTTTTCATCATTCTTTTTTAAATTGAATAATTTTATATTAATTTTATCATAAAAATTATATCATTTTTTATAATCTCAAATAAAATTTACTAATTATTGTAATAGCTCTATCTTGAATTGTTACAGTACTAACATCTCAAAATAACTATAATTCTAATTTTACTTATTGAGTTTAAAGCGACAAATACAACAATACAAAAATAATATATCGTAATAAATTATAATATAAAAATAATAAACTCATAAACCGATATTAATTAATAACGTAAAAAAAATAAAATATATTAAAATTTATACAAAAATTTTTTTTTAAAAAAAATTATGAGTTACAAAAAAAAAATTTACTGACAAATAATGGTTATATAATTTTTTTTAATTAAAATTAAAATTATGCAATAATTAGAAAAAAATTTTAAAAAATCTGACAAAATAAATTACTAAATAAATATAATCTAAATCTATTCTTAAAAAACACCAAACCTAATCTCTACAGTTAAAAATGCAAAATAGTGACTTATGAACGCTCTTATAAAATTTTAACCCAATCAAACTACAAATCAACCTGTTTTTGGTCTCTTGTCAAACTGACAGCTTTCCCGCACCTCTTATATATAAAGTAAAGCTTTATTTCTTGACTGACAGAAACCAAAGGCTTGTGGGCCTTTAAGAACAATAATATAATAATAATAGTATGGGATGGATTCAACACGCTTTGAGAAGAAATACAATTTTCTCATAAGATTACGTTGCTCCCAAAATTCCAAAGACGTTTAAAAGTCTAAAACATTCTCCACATATTAATAGAAAATCACCAAGGTATTTCCAATTAGAATATTAATTAAGTATATCCAATACTTATGTCCAATTAGAATGCAGGTAGTCAAATTACTAACACAATGTGATAATCCAAAGATGAATATACAACTGACTTAATTGGGGCAAACTACAAGAAACGTGATATTGAGAAACAAAAAAAATATATATTATGCTATGATGTAATTAATAATAATTAATTATGTTAAAAAATATTTTCAATCAATTTTTGTATACACTTTTATTGCAAAAAATAATTTACGACACTAGCATAAGACTTTTATGTTGCAAAAACCATGCTGTGCAAATTATTTCAAGGTGCTGCAATTAGTAATTTTATGAAAAACAACATTGATTTTGTTTTTTTTTTTTTTTTTGCTGAAAAATGTTACTTGTACTAGTCTATTGCAATATAATACTATTTATGTTGCAAAAACATATTTTTTTGCAACATTTATGCAAATTACTTTAAACAAATTTTATTGCTTAAAATGAAATTTCTTGCAGTGACAAACATAGCCAAGAATTGTCCCCACGTATTATGCCTTAATTTGTTTTTATTTTTATTTTTTAAGTTTGAATTCCCAAGGGAAATATCTTTCTAAAATTTGTACACAATATGTTAATTGATAAAATCATAACTGTTGCAATGCAATAATCTGTTCATAAATTACATGTATCTTTTTAATTTGCATTTGAATAGCTGTTTTTTAGTTGTGTTATTACACATATATGTAGGATAGTTATATGCATGCAACTAGAGAATGAGAAAAAAAATTGAAACCATGCATAGTATGGGATCCCAAATTAGTTAAATGCATAATACTAGACTCTTCAAATTATATTAATTTAGGTTCCATTTAAGAGTTCAGTGGAATGTTTTTTTGGATACAATCATAAAATGCACTCTCGGATGCGGTGAGAGCATTTCATCAGGCTCTCAAGTGGAGCCTTACTACATTATATAAGGGAAAGGAAACATTAAACCATTTTATTTGTGGTTAAACAGCATGCTTGCAGGAGCAAAGGGGTCACAATTCCAATTCTCCTAGGACCACAGGTCTGCAAATGGTTGCTGGTTGTCTTGTTGGGCAAAGTGATCATAGCTTGGTGTGAGAATTGGCATCGAAGAACTTGGATCAAATAAAGAGGATGACTGCGCGAATTCCAGCTGCTGCTGCTGATCATCAAATGAAGAGGATGACCAAAAATAATTTTCATAATAATTGTTTTCAGGTAATGGTGGTAGAAATGGCGGCTGCTCCTCAAAAGCAAAGTACTCTAACTGCATGGGATTTACGGAACTACTGCTAACTTCAGCTTTTGAACTCATTGGATTGTCGTTTATGATGTTTTCCATGTCTTCTTCAAGCTTTTCTTTTCCTTTGTACATAATCTTACAGAGTCTCCACTCCTACATAAACAAGAACAAAAAAAAAAAAAAAACTATATGATTATACAGTATGCAATTGTTGGGGAACACCACAGCTCTGATACGATTTGTTGAGTTAAAAGCTTCCAATATCAAATCATCAATCTCACTCAACAATCAATATTCATAAGACACTCTCAATCTCCTATAGTCCTATAGAGTATTTTCAACCCAAACAAACACAAACCCAAACCCTTGTGCACTCTTTCAACATAACCAAATACATACCCATATGCTCCCATACATCATACCTATGTGGACCCTCTCAGTCTCCTCTAGTCCACTCACAAACAAACATACACACTCATAAGACGTAGAGTCCCAATACTCCTATAGGGTGTCTATCCCACAAAACCCTACAACTCTCTTACATTTTTTTCTTATACCTAACCCTGTAGAGACTTCACCTATTTATAACCATACAAACTTGCCCATTAAGAATCTCCCTCCTCTTAGAATTCTTCTCTTGCAAATCAAACTTACTTATTAAGAATTCTCTTTCTCTTGGAATTCTTTTTTTGCAAGTCTTCTTGTCCATCAAGCAATATCTGATAAATCCTAAACAAATCTCTAACAAATCTCTTATGGGATTTGAGTCAATATTCCCAACAGCAATACCATATCTTTTCTTGTTATTTCTGTGCTAATTAAAGTTTTGTTTGGTAAAAATGAAAACGAAATTATTAGATCTTGTCGCTTAATGATTAATTCATACACTTTTCCATCCTTATCATTCCTATCAAATAAAACAACTTCAATAATGAAATTCTTTTACATTGTAATTAACTATATTTGTAATACTATATTCAAATCTTTTTAATTTACTTTAATAAAAAAACTAGAGAAAAAAAAAAAAAACTAAAGAGATATAACTCATAATCCAAGTACTGAAAAATGGAAAAATTAATTGTTCCTAACATTTGATTAATCAACAACCTATAGTTTGTATCAAATTGAGGACAATGTTGAACAATAAGTCTAAGATAAATTAGCAATGTTTTAATAATTAACTATATTGCGAAAAATCATTAAGAGCTGCACATAGCCATAAAAATTTTTAAAATATTTTGTTCATCACTATCTCACTTGTAGCTATTCACTTATGCAATATATATAGATGCAGCCATTCAGGAACTAGGCGGCCTCCCTCTCCTTATATTGTCAAGGTTTTAACGTAGGAGGTTAGAGTTGATAGTGAAAAGAAAAAAACAGCGGGCTCTTTAGGCTCAGAAACAAGTATTGTTAATTTTGAAATGGTTTGGTAGATAATTAACCTATTTATGAGTACAAGAGCTCAGAGTAATTAACATAAATGTGATAGAATCCGAAACTTAATTAAGTTGATTCATGTAATACATTATTAATAGATGACATTCAATAGATTTGAGATTCAAATCCAATACTTATAACCTTTTCATGCATCATCAAACTGCAACATTTTTTTGCAAAAAAGTATAGATGTAAAAAATATATCAATCTGTAAATAAATGTATAGTGGCTGCAGAAAAAAAAAAGAAGAAATGATGTCTCAAGAAATCTATAGCTTGCAAATTCAAAATAATTTTGCATTTTTTTTTCTTTTGGGGTTAAAATTAGGGCTCAACATAATAGAAAAACCAACTCTCGTGAACAAACAGCTCACTGTTAAATTCAGTGCATTTCATGAACCAGGCAAAGGTATCCGAATGAAAATATGCGTTTTGCTTAAAACGTTATGAAGAAAAAGCAAAGAATGAATAGCTAAAGCTAACCGTTGCAATGGATTGAAGCCCATATTCATGCATAATCCAGTCAGTTTTGATTGCATCTTTGCGCTTTCTTTGGTTATCCCTAAACTTGTGAAATGTTAGGGGTCTTTTGTAACCCACCGCTTGTCCATTATCAGAAATTGTCTTGACATGACTTGTTGCCTTCCACCATCCTCGACCCGGTACTTCTCTTGAATCGCTCTCCCTCCTACAATAGTAATACTTTTCGTTCTTGTTAAAGGCCACACTTTGAATCCCTGCACAAAGCATATACTCTATAAATTTCACTATATATGAGTTTAAGAATTGAGATGTAATTTTCTTTTTTTTGTATATTTCAGAGAAAGAGAGATTGGAATATGCTTAGCTAAATATATTCTCGGATGTGTAATCAATTTGGGTTTCATCTAGGGTTCACTCATAAAACGCACTTTCTTGTGAAATTGGAACTCTAGGCTTCTACCACCTCTTGAACTGGACGCATTTTTATTTGTTTTTACACAACTTTTTTCTCTGCTTCACCCCCAATTTCTGTCTCTATCTGTTCGACTCTTGCGAAGACTGGTTTAGGTTGAGCCATTACCTGACCCCCCTTTAGTTCACCGCATTTCGTTTCACTCCAGTTTAAATTATCAAAACAGGTCCTATGTGTAGCCAAGTTGTGCACATATCCTCCTACATAAACTAGGTATGACTGGTGATAAAGTGATCGCTGTAATCCTAATTGCTTCAATATGATCACAAGATCCTTTGCTGCATTGCGGTGGAAGCAGCACTCCAATCGGCTCTCAAATGTGCTGATAATCATCAGAAAACTTTCATCTGATCCTGATCGGTTTTTGTATAGTACATTTAGCAAAAAAAAAAATGTTTTCTTATAGAACTAATTGGTAGGAAAGCCACTTAGAAATGAAAGTTGAATATTTTTGGATTTGGGAAGCCATTGCAAGGGAGACAGACAGTCAGTAAGTAGGGATTAGGATGACGGATAAAACATGGGATGGGAACTATATGATTGTTGGTCTGATCTGATCAATGCATGGTCCATGAAACACGGGATTCTGTTCGTTTGCACACTCAGACATGATCCTAGGAGGCTAAGGACACCCAAATTGATATCTTTACGTATTAATGTTACACTTTCATATGCCAAAATGTGATGTCAGACATGCAAACTAAGGAAACATATATAGAACAGAAATTAATCTATGATAAAGAACACACAAGAAGAAGAAGAAGCAAAAATGTCAGACATTGAAGATCTTGGGGCTCGAATTCATAAATATTTCTTTCAACAATGAAATCCAAAGGCGCCATGGCAGTCTTCCCAGATACTTTCTGGTTCAGGATTTCGATAAGCTCTTCATCGGTGGGATTGAATCTGAAGCCAATAAAAACCATCTTCTCGATCTTCTTCAAAGAAAAGAAAGAAACCTGCTTAAATTTTAATCAATTTTCTGTCTAGGAAATGGTCAAAACAACCAGAGAAATAGAGTATATATTCTCATATATTATCTCTGAAATCTATGGTGTAATTTGATAATGCTTCTTATATAAAGAAAGGAAGTAGATAGGAAAATGCAAAGAAGACAAAAGAAACTCAATTAGTTGAGAGAAGACCTACAATATTAGTATCTGTCTCTTGCTGTGGGAATTGATTAGGTTGACTGAAGACATTATGGTGCATGGAAACGAAGATTAACATGTGGGTCAAGTTGGAAGAAAAAGTGAGTAATGATGATGCTGAGAATAGGCTGTATTGACATTTTGTCATGGAACTTAATTAACAAATTTGATTAAACTGTTTATATTCTTTTTTTTTCCTCAGCCATTCAACTTATTAATGCCAATTAGCAGTACATGATGGACTCACAGCTTAACAGCTGTAGTCATATTCACCTGATGCATTTCTGCAATAAAGTACATTCACACTCCCCTACATCTTTATGTCATTCCAACATCTTTATAGCCACACATGGAAAAGTTCTGCACCTTCAGTTCTCATTTTAGAATTTAAAATTTATAAGGGTTAAATATAAAAAAAGATCTTGTATTTTTTTTTATCAATTTGTAACTTAAAAAAATAAAATTATTAATTGGGTGTTTTAAGTTTTATTTCGTCATCTACTTTAATATTTCATACTAATATTATTAGTTAATTTATTGACATAATATAAATATTCAATAAAATATTGATACTAGCAAAAAAATCTAATCAACGCTTTGTCATCAATTACCATGTTAGTATTAAAATAAAAAAATCTAAATTTGTTTTAAATTTTAAAAAATCCTAAAATATTTTTAAAAATTATGAAAATTTAAAAAAAAATAAAAAAATCTAAAAAATTTTAATAAAATTCCAAAAAAAATAAAAAAAATGAAAATTTTAATAAAAATAAATTTTTCTTAAAATTAAAAAAAATCACAAAACTTTTAAAAACTGAAAAATAAAAAATAAAAATTTTTAAAAAAATTATCAAAAATTAAAAAATATAAAATTTTTTGAAAAAACCCAAAATTTAAAAAAATTCTGAAAATTTTTAAAAAAATTTTGAAAACTAAAAAATTTTCAAAAATCTAGAACATTCTAAAAAATTATAAAAAATTTAAAAAATTCTACAAAATAAAAAGTAAAAAACTTAAAATTTTAGTAAAATCTACAAAATTTCAAAATTTTTTCCGAAACTTCAAATATATATATATATATAAATAAAATTATAAGATTCAAAAAATGAAAATTTTTCAGAATTTTTAAAAATTTTTTACAACTCTTTCAAATTTTTAGATTTTTTCAAAAATTTAGATTTTTTTATTTTAAAATTTTAAAGCTTTTGAGAATCTTTTTTTATTTAATTTTTTAAGAAATTTTAATTTTATTAAAAATTTCAATATTTTGAAATTTTTAGATTTTTTAATTTATTTTGGATTTTTTTATTAAGATTTTGAAATTTTTTGAATGTTTTGAATTTCTTAAATTTTCATAAATTTTAAAATATTTTAGTTTACCACTTTTTTATAATTTTCCAAGGTTTTTTTATAATTTTTTAGAAAATATTTTTAATACTGATATTGCTATTAATAATATAATGGTGACTAAACTTTTGGTACATGATTGCATCTTATTAGATATTTATGCCATATTTATAGAAAATAAATGTTTATTAAATTATTATCTATTATCCCATGTGATTTATAAATAATAAGACAAAGTACTGTTATGGAGCACGCCTATGACTCAATATATGTTGTCATGACTTACTTTTTGTCGGATTAAAGGATTTATCGTTGAAATTAATTACAATTGCTAATGAAATAATCAAGTTTTATCAAAGGTTTAATGGATATGTTGTTCTTTAATGTTTTGTGGTGTTGCTTAATTATAAGTTTGATAAAAGTTTATATATGATGTAATAGTTTAATACCATTGATAATCTTGAAAATTTTAAAGCTCTTAGCAAATACTAAGAGTTTTTTAATAATATAATCTTTCAATAATCTTGAAAAGTTAAAAAAAAAAAATAGTATTGTCAAAATATCAAAATTGCTAACTTAAATTTGATAATTATTGAGTATTAAAAAAATTTAATAAAAATTTATATATAGTGTAACACTAACAATCTTGAAAAATTATAAACTTTTAATAATTTAATCTTATTAACAATTTAAAAAACTATCAAAAATAGTATCCACTCTCAAGAATCTCCAAATATCCTGCCTGGATATTTGGCTGCACATGTGACAAAGTCTCCCACCCTTTGTTTTTGGTCTTTGATAACTGTTTTTGTTTTAGCTACTACCCATCAGCCGACAGGCCACAGGTATTTTTCCTTCCCATTAGATTCTTCAGATTTCGAATTTCATTTTTGTCATTGTGTTTTTCCTTTTTCAGCCTTCAAATTTTTTATATTTTCAATGCAGTGGCAAATCCTTATATTAAGATAGAGTGTCCATTAACACTCTAAAATTGAAAATTTTAAAAAATTAAAAAAAAAATTTAACATTATTTCCATTGACAGAATATTTATTGATAAAAAGTGATTTATAGAATAAATTTTTTTATTTTTAATTGAATAATTAACTAGTTATATATATTGTAATATTGACGTGATGTATTTAATAATATTAATAATTGTTATGATGTGGGGTCCAACCCCATTCTTTTTTGACTAATTAAAGACTATGAGCCTTTTGTTTTAAATAATATGTGATAGACCTATTTTTAATGGGGTGAGGGCTGCGTCTAATAACACGTGAAAAAGGGGGAGCCGCCAGAGAGAAAAAATTTGTCGGAGTGAGAAAAAAAAGAGAAGGAGAGTTACGAATTTGATAAAGAGATTGAATGTATGTCAGGTTTGTGTGATTGAGTTAAAATTTTATTGATATATATATATAATTTAATATTTTATATTTTAAATGATAAAAATTAAAATTAAAAATTTTAAAATATAAATTTAATGTCTTTATTAAATTATTTATTTAATGAGATTTTTTTAATAAATTTTTTAATTATTGTTTAACTCTAGTTTAAATTAAAAAAAAAATTATATATTTATTATTTGATAAAAAATTTTATGATGGTCCATAATTTTTTTCTTTTATATTAGATAACTTTGTACGTAAATCTTGATATATATATTTTTATATTATTGATTATTATTTGTTATGAATTTATTGTAATATATTATTTCCATAGTGTTTGCCGCTTCAATTTCAATAGCAATAAATTTTTTTTAAGATAAGAGAGCTTATCGCAAACAATTGTGATAATATAGAAATATATCATTTAAAATTTTTATTTATAAATATATATATATATATATATTATAAATAAACACTTTCTAATTTTTTTTTGATCCGCCACTGTTTCACAATAAAGTGCGAAAATACTTTTTGTTTTTACTATTAAATGAAGCAACTATATTTAAATTTAATTCATATTTTATTTTTGTTTTTAATGAAATAAGATATTACATTTGGAACTTGTTTTTCTTTTATAAACTGACTTCAAAAAAATAAATAAATAAGTTAAATAATAAAAACAATTGTGACATACCTCAAATAGTAAGGGTAAAAGGTTAAGTCATATTTTCATAAAGATCTTAAGTTTAAACAGTAATACTCTCTTGTATGAAAAATTATAAACTAATTAGCAATACTACTTTTTTAGTACGAACCAAATATGGGAATTATTGTTTAAAAAGGGTTTTCTTTCCACAGTTTAAAGAAGTTAGAGAGGAAGCTTCCCTGGAAATAGCACATTAATTACAATATTTTGAGACTAAAGTCAAGGAAGTAGAAATGGGGACAACCTACGACAAAATGTTGGGCAAGGCATCTATAATTAAAGGACAATTAAAAGATAGATTTGATCAATGGACGTATGATTTAAGTAATAAAAGAAGTATGTTTTTGTCTTAATTACCTTGTTTAAATTAGCTAAGAGAATACGAAGGGATAATTTTTAATGATTTTATTAAATTTAATATAAATTTATTTATTTAAATTAATTTGAAAAAAAATTGAATAAAGTGTAAAATACTCTTACCATTAAAAAGATAAAGTTTTTTTTTTTTTTTTAAAGGGATTGGTTTTTATCTCAAAATTACATCAATGGAGATTTTCCTTTGACTTTTGCCAGCTATTTAGGGTTTTCTTACCTTAACCATCATTTCAAGGAACAGTAGAATTTATCTAATGCTAATAATATATAAAAAATTTCTAAATCTAAAACAGATTCTGATACATCAATTAGTATCTTGGGTAAATCTAAATATTTTGACCATTAGGGATAAATTAGAGTGACCCAAATATTGGAATTCTAAATCTAAAATAGATTCTGATACATCAACTAGTATCTTGAGTAAATCTAAATATTTTGACCATTGGTGATAAATTAGTGTGACCCTTGGAATTATTGAGTTAAAAAAAAAAGTGTTCTTTTCTTTCTTCTATTAAGGAAGTTAGAGAGGAAATTTCTCTAAAAGCAGCTCGTTATTTAGCATAATTTTGAGACTAAAGTCAAGTAAGCAGAAATGGGGACAATCTAAGATAAAATGTTGGGCAATGCATATATGAGAAGCAAGCAACATCTTTAGAATTTTTTTAAAAATAATTGTTCACTTATAATATACAAAAATTTGTTAATAAATTTATTAATTTTGTCGATGAAATTTTAGTAGTATAATGAGTGTCAAGAGATATAAATGTTGAATGTATTTAAAGAAAAAATATATTTTTTTCTTTTTAATTTTTGAGATATTCATGAACACCATACCTTTAAATATCGATTTGTCTATGTGAGAAACTAACTTTATTTTATAGTTATAATTAAAGAATAGGTTTTTTTTAATTAATTAATCATAGGTTTAAATAACAAACGTTTGATTTAAGTGGCAAATGGAGTGTTTTTGTCTTAATTGTTTGGGTTCTAATTTGTTGAAAAATTTTAAAAAATAATTTTTCACAAATTTACTAAATTCAATATAAACAAATATGATTAAACTAATTAAAAAAATATTAAATAAAATCTAAAAAAACTTTTACCTCTAAAATAATAAAAGATACGTTTGTAACTTTGTATCTAAAAGTTACAACAATAGAGATTTTCCTTTGTCTTTTGTCGGGTGTTAGGGTTTTATTCCTTAGCCATCATTTCATGGAATTGTGAATTTATTTAATTCTAGCAATAATATATCAAATTTTGCTAAATCTAGAACAGATTCTGGTGAATCAATTAGTATCTTGAGTAAATCTAAATATTTTGACCATTGGGGATAAATTAGTGTGAACAAGGAATTATCTATTGAGTTTAAAAATTTATCCCCAATCATTTTGAGTTTTGACACTAAATACTGGAATTATTGAGTTTAAAAAACGTTTTTTTTTTCACCGTTAAGGAAATGAGAGAGGCACTTTCTCCAACATATTGATTACGATAATTCTGAGACTAAAGTAAGCAGAAATGAAGACAACCTAAAACAAAAAGTTGGGCATATGTATCTATGTGATCAGCATAAAGAAAAACAAACAACATATCTATAAGATCAGCATCAAAAAGAAAACAACATATCTATGAGTGAGTAGGGATGTCAATGGATAAAGTATGAGTAAAGTAAAGTATTCTTCATCCTCATCTTCATTTCAAATTTTTATATTATACCTATTTTCATACTCATATTCAATGAATATTTTAAATTTATCTCTATTTTTATCCTCATACATGTATATATTTAATGGGTATGGGCAATCCCCATGCCTATAGCTTTTAAAAAAATAAAAATTTAAAAATATATTTTTTATTTTTTTATCTTGTATATTTAGGTAATTTTTTAAACAATATATTAATATATTTTTAATAAAAATATATTGATTCTAATTAATCTAAAATAATAATTTATATTATTTAATAAAAGTTATATTTATTAAATATATATAAATATATATGTAGGGTACGGTTACGGATATTATATTACCTTTTTTTCATCTCTATTCCCAATAAAAATTTAAAGTTATATGCATTGCCATCTCTATATTCACAACATAATATCTATCTTCATCTCCATTTGGATAAAAAGTCGGATTCTCCGTTGGGTATGAATATGATTGACATAATGTTAGAAGCTATATGAATAAAAAATTATTTTTAATAAAGTGGTAAAAAATTATCAGTAAAAAAATTTAAGTTGTTAGTATTAATGATATATTGAAATGTTTAAAATATATATAAAATAATAAAAATTTAAAATTATATGAATAAAAAATAATTTTACTTTTCAAAGTGCTTTTCAATTGCAAATAAATTAGCTTTCGCATTTGATTTACAAAATCAAATTTTTTATCGCAAAGCTCAAAATTTTCATTTTATTTAATATTAATGTCCTGTGAAAATGAACTTTTTAACCGAAAACATTTTTAGACCTCAATACCAAATAAGAGTCCAACACTCAAATTTTACTACTCTACTAATAAATTTTATTTCCTAGCCATCTTTTCATGTGATTGTGGTAATCTATCAAAAATTACTAAATCTAAAATCGATTCTGATAAATCAATTAGTATCTTCTGTTAATCTAAACTTTTTGACCATTGAGGAAAAATTAGTGTAAATAAATAATTTTGGGTCCATTATTGTCATACTAGGGTCCATTTTGGACCACAATATCTTGGTTATATGATAAGGTCATGCAATTTTTTTTCAAGTTCTAAGATTTTTGGTATTCTGAGCATTGGATTTTGATGATCTGGTCTGCAAAAATCTGTTTATTTTTATTTATTTTTCTAATTTGTCACATTTTAAATGAATCAGCTACTTTGATTTTGGCCCCATGGATTCCAGAAAGGGATGATTCGAGGAAATTATTCTCCAGAAAGCAAAAATGTCATTCCACTTTTTAAAAGCAGTCTTCAGATATTACAAAGTTTAATGATAAAGTTTTTCTAAACAAATAAAATATATTAATGGAGTTCACAGTACGGCTTTGGAAATAATTCTTCAACTTGAAAGATAATTAATTTTTTTTGTTTGTTATGTTTGACTATATTGTTAATTTTGATTTAGCAAAATTAATTTACAATTTTAAACAATACTTCGATATTGGTTTAAGAAAAGTTTATCAACCGACTATTTGACCAGTATCAAATTTATATGATTTTCTATGTAGAATGCTAAATCAAGTTTCCTTTTCCGGATAAAAAATACAAAATTTCATAATATTTTTTTAAATTATAAGTATAAGATATAATTATAATTAAATATTATATTTATTTATAAAAAATCACTAAATAATTGAATAAACAAATCAACTAAAGAATATAATTAAATAAATGTAACATAAAGTTAAACCAAATTCATATAAATAAACTTGAATTTAAAATCTTAAAGATTTTTAGAATCTTTTTCTTACTATTGGTAAGGCTTTATTGGCCAAATTTTTGTAATTTTAACTGTTTGTATATGAAAAAAAAAAGTTTAAGATTTAAGGGATAGGGATTTTTAAAATTTCATTTACGTATTAACAGGTCAAAGATTATGGTTTAATTTTCAAAGTTACAGTAAAATATGTAAGTTAGACTGATTATATTTTAATTGCCAAGGCTTGCAAAACTGGGCCAATGTTGTAAGGTTTGAACACAAGATTTGGGCTCGAGGAGTAGGTTTGGATATGATCAGATGATTAAACTTAACCACACGGGGTTAAAGACATAGTTTGGAAAAACAAAATATTTGCCTTATAAGTTTTAACTTTTTAAATAAATTACACTTGAGTGTGTGGTGAAATGATACAACACATGTTTATTCCTATGTTATAACCGAGTTGGGTCGATATATTACAATCTTAAGCTTATAAACTTTATTTATATTTTTAGGTTTTGCTTAATAGAAAAGATATAAAGAAGTGAGTATACAAAATTTGTTAATTTAATGGTTAAAATTTAAAATCAATTTCTTATTTTGTAGCTTAATTAACAATTAAATTAGTAAATTTCTATCATCACTTTTTTTCATCTTTTTTACCAAATTAAATCTTTAAAAATCAATTAGATATATGATGAGAGGGACTCTAATAATAACTGTGTTTTATGATTAAATTAAAGTCCAATCATATTGGCTTATGCACGTCGTCTGCTTTGTTAATGATCATCCCACACTTATACGAGACTTTTAAGTCTAGAGGATTCATGTACCTAAATGCATAAGAAAGCATGGAATAGGCATTTGTCAATTGACCATACATACTATTGAAGATGAAACAGAGCTTGACCAAGAGGGGTGGGTCTGCCCTTGTTCGTCAGATTATGAGGTGAACAATTGGAGTACCATTGAGATGCCCTATACCTTTGAGACTAATGCAATGTACTTGTACATCCTAATAGTTATTGCCTAAGGCATTGGGGTGACCTTTCTTGTTTGGGCAATTTATCTTTTATTATTTTAATAAAAATTAAAAAAGATGCATTTTCATTTATTTTTTCTTGTGCTTTCATTATTGCCATTTTTACATTTTTCAAACACATCTTGCCAACATATCGCATTTCATTTAAGTTTAGGTCTTTAAATGAATAAGAAGATAATTATGATAACAATCAAGTGGTTAATTTTAAAAATTCAATTAACACTGATGAACTTGACAGTGAAGATGAATATGAAGAGTATGTTATACCTCCGAACCTAATGAGATTGATTGACCAAGAAAGTAAGCCGATTGAGCCTCATTAGGAGATAACTAACTTAATAAATCTAGGAGAAAAGGAGAATAAGAAAAAGGTCAAAATTGGCACTTCACTTTTATCAGAAGATAAGCAATGTTTGGAAGATCTACTTCAAGAATACATAGATGTGTTTGCTTGATCTTACCAGAATATGTCAAGGTTAAGTATGGAAATAGTAAAGCACAGACTACCCCTGAAACCAGAATGTAAGCCAATCCAACAGAAACTGAGGAGAATGAAGCCTGAAATGCTACTAAAGATAAAAAAAGAGGTGAAGAAACAGTTTAATGCAAGTTTCTTACAAGTGGTTAAGTATCCTGAGTGGGTGACCAATATAGTACTAGTTCTTAAGAAAGATGGAAATGTTAGGATGTGTGTAGACTATCGTGACTTGAATAAGGCTAGCCCAAAGGATAACTTTCCTTTACTTTATATCGACACACTAGTAGATAACATGACTAAACATTCAATGTTCTCCTCTATGGATGGATTCTCAAAATATAATCAGATAAAAATGACTGCAGATGATATTGAGAAGACCGTTTTCATGCTTATGTAGGGAACCTGTTACTACAAAGTCATATCTTTTGGGTTAAAAAGTGCTGGGGTAACATACCAAAGAGCCATGGTGACGCTATTTTATAATATGATGCACAAAGAGATTAAGGTGTATGTGAACGATATGATTGCAAAATCCCATGTAAATGAAGATCATGTCATCAACCTCAAAAAGTTATTTGAGAGGTTGAAAAAATTCCAACTCAAGTTGAATCCAGCCAAGTGCACCTTCGAGGCAAAGTCAGAGAAGTTGCTAGGCTTTGTGGTCAGTGAAAAAGGGATTGAAGTCGATCCAAACAAAATATGGGCCATTTAAAATTTGTCACCTTCGAGTACATTAAAAAAAGTTTGAGGTTTTCTGGGAAGATTAGACTACATTTCACAGTTCATATTTCAGTTTATTTATAAATGTGATCCCATTTTTAAGCTTCTCCGCAAGAATAATCTTGAAGAATGAAACGAGGAATGTCAAGTAGCTTTTGATAAAATTAAGCAATACTTATCAAATCTTTCAATGTTGGTGCCACCTATTCTAGGAAAACCCTTAATTTTATACCTGACAATATATGAAAATTCAATGGGATATGTGTTTGGACAGTAAGATAAATATGATCGAAAAGAGAGAGCTATTTATTATTTGAGTAAAATTCACAGAATATGAGTCAAAGTATTCTTCTTTGGAGAAAATATGTTGTGTATTAGCTTAGACTGCCAAAAGACTCAAACAATACATGTTCTATCACATTACTTGGCTTATAGCAAAACTGGATCCAATTAAACACATCTTCGAGAAGCCTTTTTTGTCTGAGAGAATTGCTAGGTGGTAAGTGATGCTCTCAGAATATGATATCATATATGTAAGCTAAAAAGCAATAAAAAAGAGTACTATAGTTGAATTTCTTACAGATTGTGCTACTGAAGAATACGAACCATTGGGATTGGAGTTTTTCAATGAAGATCTGATGACTGTTTCCCAATTAGAGAAAGAGAAGCATGAAGGGAAGTGTTAGAAGATTTATTTCGATGGAGCTGCGAATATTTTGAGACATGGAATTGGAGCAATTTTGATTTCTCCAAAAGAACAATAGTACCCTATAACAGCGAGTTTAAATTTTAATTGTACAAATAACGTCATTGAATATGAGGCATGTGTCATGGGTTTACAAACTGCTATAGATAAAAAAGTTAAACCATTAAAAGTACTTGTGGATTCATCTCTAGTTATATATCAATTGAAAGGAGAATAAAAGACAAGAGATTCAAAACTCGTTTCATATCACAAGTATATTTTAAAGTTGATAAAATAGTTTGAAGATGTCCAATTTGATCATTTACCTCGGTAAGAGAATCCGATAGTTGATGCCTTGGCTACTCTGGTTGTAATGATCTGAATTAGTGATAATACTGATATTCAACCTATCAAGTTAAATGTCAAAGATATGCCAGCTCACTATTTTAATATAAAAAAAGAGAAAGATGAGAAGCCCTAGTATTATGATATCTTGCAGTACATTAAAAACCAACAATACCTAGTCTAAGCAACGAAGAATGATAAAAAGGTCATCCGAAGATTAGCTATGAGCTTTTTCCTGGATGGAAATGTTTTGTACAAAAGAAGCCATGATCAAGTATTGCTGAGATGCGTAAATAAAACAGAGGCAAGAAAAATCATTAAAAAGGTGCATGATGGAATATGTGGGGCACATGCCAATAGACATATGATGACAAGATAGATCATGAAAGTATGGTACTATTAGTTGACAATGAAAAGTGATTGCATTGACTATGCTTGTAAATATCATAAATGCCAGATCTATGCTGACAAGATCCATACTCTGCCATCTGTTTTACATGTTTGGCACCAACTTGGCCATTCTCGATATGGAGCATGGATGTCATTGGTCCTATTATCTCAAAAGCTTCTAATGGGCATAGATTTATTTTTATAATGATAAATTACTTCACGAAATGGATGAAGGCAGCATCATATGTAAATATAACATAATCTGTGGTCTGTAAGTTCATAAAAAAAGAGATCATTTACAAATATGAACTTTCAGAAAGAATCATTTCAGATAATGCCAAGAATCTGAATAGCAAGATGATGCAAAAAATATATGTCGAATACAAGATCAAGCATCATAACTCAGTGCCATACCGTTCGAAAATGAATGGGACAGTTGAGACAATTGACAAAAATATAAAAAGAATTCTTGAGAAGATGATCGAAACCTATAAAGATTGGCATGAGAAGTTACCATTTGCACTACATACATATCAAATGTCAGTGTATACCTCTATTGGCGTAACTATATTTTTTTTTAGTTTATGAGATGAAAGCTGTATTATCAATAGAAGTAGAGATCCCATCATTGAGGGTTCTGAAGGAAGTTGAACTGGAAGAGGCTGAATGGGTTCGAGAGCATTATGAATAGTTAAATTTCATTGAAGAAAAGAGATTGACAGCATTGTACCATGGTCAACTATATCAAAGAAGGATGATGAAGGCTCATGACAAAAATGTTCAACCCTGTTGCTTTCGAGAAGGAAAGTTGATCTTAAAAAGAATTCTCTCAAATCAGCATGATAATAGAGAAAAATGAATTTGAATTGGGAAGGGTCATATGTGGTGAAATGAGCTTTCTCGGGTGGAGCGTTGATATTAGCTGAGACAGCTAGAAATGATTTACCCCATCCTATAAATTCTGATGCTGTGAAGAAATACTATACTTGAAAAAAAATAAAAAAAAATAAAAAAAATGAAAAATAAAAAGATAAAAAAAATAAAAAAAGAGGACTCAAGGCGAAAACTCCAAAAGTGCAGTTTAAGTCATAGAGGGTTTATTTAAGTTGAAAACTTGAAAAGGTAGCTTAGATAAGGGAAACACAACATCAAATCTAAAAATTCATTGGCATGGAGGGTAGCATATTCTGAGAAGCTCTAAGTTGTTAAGGGCATTGGGTGGTTAAGTTTTTCGAAAAGGACTTTAAGATGTGTTATCATGATTATCCAATTGTTCATTTTTGGGCATTGTCTCCCCATACCTATTCTTTTTTGGCCAAAGTCTACCAGCATTTTTGCTAATAAAAGATATTCTATTTCATTCATTGTGTCTCTTCTATTGATTATTTCCTAACCATTTTATTATTTTCTCCTTAATACCTTACAATGAAAGAAATGTGTGAATGCATTCTTACTTTTTGAGATTAAAATAATGATTGATAAATGAATAATAAAATGAGAGATTTCTACATTACATTGGAAAGATCGAGAGTGATAAGGGTAAATTTGAGATGTTCAATTCCTAATAAGGACATTTAATTTGGAGAGGGATTTCTTATAGAAAAAATGTGAGTATTAAATGAAAGAAATGATTGAAAGTTACGTTGACTTGGTCTTTGAAGAACAAAGGGTTCGAAGCCTAAGAAAAAAGCTTAAGAAACTTGAGTACCATAATTAAATAGGAATTAATTAGCAAGCATTTGCATAGCATGCATTTGCATAGCATGCATTGAATTTCACACTCATTGCATTTCGTATAGCATATACTGCATTCAAGAAAGTACAGTGCATAAATTCAAGGAGCATGGGTATTTCAGGATCCCACATGAAGAAGACAGATGTGAAGACTTTTTGATTTTTCAATTCTCGTTTGAGAAAAAGCTTGTGAGGTAAGTTTTTAATCCTTGAAAAAGGACATCTCTTAGTATCATGATCGATTTGTAAGACCCCTTAGGCATAATCTCCTGAAATTCCTTCAAACACAATCTTTGACTCCTCTAGACATGATTGTCAATTAGCAATTTACCTTCAAAAGTTATGGTGCCTCTGTTTAAAGGAGCAATTTACTTTTAAAAGTTGTGGTGCCTCTTGTCGTAACGTCTAGATCCAGGGATCTATCGCTAGACATTGCCTTTAGGGAGTCGCCACCAATCTTTTTTGTCTAGGTGCGATTGGTCACCTATGGAATCTGTCCTTTTAGGGAACGCCTAAGTTTAAGGGTCCCTAGAAGAATAGGTTCAGGTCTGCTAACCAGAACAGGGTTCGGGAGTTCGGTTACGTGTGAGGAAGGTTATAGCACCCTCACAACGCCCATCAAAAGATGGTACCAGCTTAAATTTGTGTTATCCAAAAACTTTAAAATTTTACCAAGTAGTTAATTATTGGAAATTATTCTCAATTGACTCTAATACTTTAGGTAGAAAATTGAGAAAATTCCCTCACCTCAAGAGTATGCAAGAAAAACTACTGTTTCACTTGCAGAGGCTCCGTCGTCGGATTATTTAAAAGAAAAAAAAACAAAATCAAAATTAAGATAGAAAGGAAGGAAAGAATGATTTTTTTTTGTAGGGAAAATTGATACTTTCAACTTTTCCTCAAAAAACCTTTTTTTGAAAATTTATTTCTAAGGAAAATTGATACCTTCAACTTTTCCTCAAAAATATTTTTTTTGAAATTTTGATTTTCAAGGAAAATTGATACTTTCAACTTTTCCCCAAAAATATTTTTTGGAAATTTATTCTTAAGGAAAATTGATACTTTCAATTTTTCCCTAAAAATATTTTTTTTTCAAATTTATTTCTGAGGAAAATAAATACTTTCAACTTTTCCCTAAAAATATTTTTTGAAATTTTGATTTTCAAGGAATTACTTTCAACTTTTCCTCAAAAATATTTTTTTTGAAATTTTGATTTTCAAGGAAAATTGATACTTTCAACTTTTCCCCAAAAATATTTTTTTTTGGAAATTTATTTTTCTTTTAAGGAAAATTGATACTTTCAACTTTTCCCCAAAAATATTTTTTGAAAATTTATTCTTAAGGAAAATTGATACTTTCAACTTTTTCCTAAAAATATTTTTTTTTGAAATTTATTTCTGAGGAAAATAAATACTTTCAACTTTTCCCTAAAAATATTTTTTTTTTGAAATTTATTTCTGAGGAAAATTGATACTTTCAACTTTTCCCCAAAAATATTTTTTGGAAATTTATTTCTAAGGAAAATTGATACTTTCAACTTTTCCCTAAAAATATATTTTTTTGGAATTTTTTATTTTTATTTAAAGAAAATAAAATAATAAAAAATAAATAAAAAGAATATTATATAAACCTAATCTAATAAATAAAAAATAAAATAAACAAATAAACAAAGAAAGAAAAAAAAATTCAAAGAAAGAGAAAAAAAAAAAAAAAAAACCTGGAGCGGCTCGGATCGCGGCTCGGCTCAAGGAAGAGAAACGGCTCGGCGGGAGCAGCTTGGCGGCTCGGTTCGGCTTGGAGGGGGCTGGCACGAGCGGGTCAGAAAGCGGGTCGACGCCCGGGTCGGGTCGAGTTCGACAAAACGCGCGGATCCTCTGGGTTACTGAAGGCCAAAACGACGTCATTTTGGGAGGGTATAAAAGGCAATCCCCTTCGTTTTTTCGGCAGAACGCTCCTCCCTCTCTCTCTCTTCTTCCTTTTTTCTCTCCCTTCTCTCTAAAAAACCGAAGAACACCGATGCCGGATTCTGGAAAATGTCGTCGGAATCTGGAAATTTCGCCGGAAGTTGGCCGGAAGATCGCCAGTTTCTGGGATTCTTCGCCGAAAACTGGGTAGGTCACCGAAAACTTCAATGTTCACCGGAATTGTTGCCAAAAAATTTAAATTTCGTCGAAATTTTCGTCGGATTCTGGAAATTTCTCAGAAATTTCCAGAAAAATTTTTCGCCAAAAATTTCTAAAAATTTTTCCTCACTCTCAGACCACTCCTAAACTTTTCCTAGCTTCCTATACGCCTCTTTTTCTCTCAAATCAGTAGCTTTGCTTACTGTTTTTTGTGTGTCTTGCATTCTGTTCCAGAGTCCCTTTTATAAGGATTGATCAGGAGTTCCTGATCAATCCCAATTCCTCCTTGGACGGGAATTCAATCTTTGAATCCCACTGGACTCTTCTGATTGAATTCCCATTTCCAATGGGATTCTTCAGCCTTCAATCTCAGCCCTCCAAAATCAAAATCAAATAAAATAAAAAACTAGATAATTAGAGAAGATAAATCAGCAGATATTATAGGATAAATAATAATAAAAAAAATATCAGATATATAATTAGATAAGTAAAAATACAAAAATGAATAAAATAAAAAAGGTAAAATATATATATACATAAATAATAAAATACACATAAATATTAACAAAAAATAAATAAATAAATATATACATATATTAATACATAATAATAATAATAAATAATACAATACATAAAATACAAAAGAAGAAGAAAAGAGAAAAAAAAATACAAGATAAAATTGAATTGGGCTTACCCATTTGGGCCAGGCCCAATTGATCTGGGCCGGACCCAATTGGGTGTCTACAGCTGCCCCTCTTTGCACATTTTCTGTGAAACAAAAATTGCGCAAAGACGTAGACACCCAATCAAGACTCAACTCAACATTTTTTGGTTTTTTTATTTTTTTTGTTTTTTTGTTTTTTTGTTTTTTATTTTTTTGTTTTTTTTTGTTTTTTTTTTTACCAAAGCTCCTCTAAACAGAGGCACCACGACTTTTGGAAAGTAAATTGCTCCTCTAAATAGAGGTACCACGACTTTGGAAAGTAAATTGCACCTCTAAACAGAGGCAACGAACTTGGAAAAGTAAATTGTTCCTCTAAACAGAGGTACCACGACTTTGGAAAAGTAAATTGCTCCTCTAAACAGAGGCACCACGACTTTGGAAAGTAAATTGCTCCTCTAAACAGAGGCAACGAACTTTGAAAAGTAAATTGCTCCTCTAAACAGAGGCAACGAACTTTGACTAAACAGAGGCAACGAACTTTGAAAAGTAAATTGCTCCTCTAAACAGAGGCAACGAACTTTGGAAAAGTAAATTGCTCCTCTAAACAGAGGCACCACGACTTTGAAAAGTAAATTGCTCCTCTAAACAGAGGCAACAAACTTTGAAAAGTAAATTGCTCCTCTAAACAGAGGCACCACGACTTTGAAAAGTAAATTGCTCCTCTAAACAGAGGCAACGAACTTTGAAAAGTAAATTGCTCCTCTAAACAGAGGTACCACGACTTTGGAAAAGTAAATTGCTCCTCTAAACAGAGGCAACAAACTTTGAAAAAGTAAATACTCCTAGACAATCATGTCCGAAGGAGTTGAAAGTTGTGTTTGAAGGGATTTTAGGAGATTATGCCCAAAGGTCTTATAAATCAACCCTGATACCAAGAGACATCCTATTTCAAGGATTAGGAACTTACCTGACAAGTTTCTTCTCAAACTTGCAAAGTCTTTTCATACCTGTCTTTTCCATGTGGGATGTTGGAACACCCCTGCTTCTTGAATTTGTACACTATACTTTCCTGAAAGTAGTGTATGCTATGCAAATGCATATGAATTTCAATGCATGCTATGCAAATGTTGGCCAATTAATTCCTGTTCAATGTATGGTACTCAAGTTTCTCAAGCTCTTTTTTTTTCTTTCTTGGGTGTCAAGCCCTTTGATTCCTCAAGGATCCAATTGCACTGTTCTTCTAAGATCGAACCAGTGTGACTCTTAATTATTTCTTCCATTCATATTCTTCCTGTAACAAAAATCTCTTCTCCAATTCAATGTCTTAATCAGGAGCTGAACATCTCGATTCTGCCTTTATCACTCTTGATTTATTCAATGTAATGTAAAAATCTTTTTATGTTGTTATTCATTCATCAATCATTATTTCCAACTCAAAAAGAGAGAATGCATTTGCACATTCCTTTCATGATGGGGTATTAAAAAGAAAGGGATATGAATGGTAGGGAATCAGTCATCAGAAAAAAGAGCAAAGAATGAAATAAAATGTTTTTTTATTAGCAAATGTCGGTAAACTTTGGCCAAGAAAGAATTACAAGGATAGGTATGGGGACAAAGCCCAAAATGAACAATAAGATAATCATGATAACACATCTCAAAGTTTTTTTCTGAAAACTCAACCCTCTGATGTATTTAACAACTTGGAACTCTTCTGAATTTGCTAACCTCCATATCAGCAGACTTTCAGATTCGATGCTGTATTCTCCTTATCTAAGCCGTCTTTTCAGGTTTTCAACTTAGACAAACCCCCTATGACTCAAACCGCCCTTTTGGGGTTTTCGCCTTGAGTCCTCCTTGTTCACCTTTTTTCATCATTTTCATTTTTTCATTTTTCATTTTTTCATTTTTTCATTTTTTCATTTTTTCATTTTTCCATTTTTCATTTTTGTCATTTTTTTCAAGCATAGTATTTCTTCACAGCATCAGAATTTACAGGATGGGGTAAATCATTTCCATCCATCTCAGTCAGTATCAACGCTCCACCCGAAAAGGCCCGTTTCACCACATACGACCCTTCCCAATTCGGAGTCCATTTTTCTCTACTATCGTGCTGGATTGGGAGAATTCTTTTCAAAACCAATTCTCCTTCTCGAAAGCAACGAGGTCGAGTTTTCTTATCATGAGCCCTCATCATTCTTTTTTGGTATAGCTGACCATGGCACAGTGCAGTCAATCTCTTTTCTTCTATGAAATTTAACTGCTCATAACGTTCTCGAATCCATTCAGCCTCTTCTAACTCGACTTCTTTTAAGACTCTCAAAGAGGGGATCTCTACTTCCATGGTAGTACAGCCTCCATCCCATAAACCAACGAAAATGGGGTTGCCCCAGTAGAAGTGCGAACTGACGTTCGATATGCATGCAATGCGAATGGCAACTTCTCATGCCAATCTTTGTAAGTCTCGATCATTTTTTCCAAAATCCTCTTTATGTTCTTATTGGCCGCCTCAACTGCCCCATTCATTTTTGGACGGTATGGTGCCGAGTTATGATGCTTGATCTTATATTGAGCACATATTTCTTGCATCATCTTGCTATTTAGATTCTTGGCATTGTCTGAAATGATTTTCTTCGAAAGTCCATATCTACAGATGATCTCCTTTTTTATGAACTTGCAAACCACAGAGTGTGTCACATTTACATATGAAGCTGCTTCTACCCATTTTATGAAGTAATCTATCATCACAAAAATGAATCTGTGCCTGTTAGAAGCCTTTGGGGTGATTGGACCAATGACATCCATGCCCCACATTGAAAATGGCCATGGTGGTGCCATAACATGTAAAGCAGATGGCGGAGCATGAATCTTATCAACATATATTTGGCATTTATGGCATTTACGAGCATAGTCAATGCAATCATTCTCCATCGTCAACCAGTAATATCCCGCTCTCATAATCTGTCTTGCCATCATATGTCCACTAGTATGTGCCCCACATATTCCATCATGCATCTCTTCAATGATTTTTTTCGCTTCAGTCTCATTTACACACCTCAATAGTACTTGATCCTTGCTTCTTTTGTAAAGGATATCCCCGTTCAGGAAAAAGCTCATAGCCAATCTTCGGATGACCCTTTTATCATTTTTTGTTGCATGAACTGGATATTGCTGATCCTTGACATACTGTAAGATGTCATAATACCAGGGTTTTCCATCTTCTTCCCCCTCTACATTAGAACAATACGCTGGTATATCCTTAACATCTAACTTTATGGGCTGAATGTCAGTGTCATCATTAATTCGAATCATTGCAGCCAGAGTAGCCAATGCATCAGCAATCACATTTTCTTCACGAGGTAAGTGATCGAACTGGACATCTTCAAATTGTTTCGTCAACTCTAGAATATACTTATGATATGGAATGAGTTTTGAGTCTCTCGTCTCCCATTCTCCTTTCAACTGGTATATAACTAGAGCTGAGTCTCCAAACACTTTCAGTGCTTTCACTCTTCTTTCTATAGCAGCTTGCAGGCCCATAACACATGCATCATACTCAACGATGTTATTTGTGCAATTAAAATTTAACCTCGCTGTTACAGGGTAGTACTGTTCTTCTGGAGAAATCAAAATTACCCCAATTCCATGCCCCAAGGCATTGGCAGCTCCATCAAAGTACATTCTCCAACATTTTTCTTCATGCTCCCTTTCTTCCAGTTGAGAAATAGCCATCAAGTCTTCATCAGGAAATTCTAGCTTCATCGACTCATACTCTTCAGTAGCACGATCTGCAAGAAATTCTGCTATAACACCCCCTTTTATTGCTTTTTGGCTCACGTATATAATGTCATATTTCGAGAGCATTACTTGCCATCTAGCGATTCTCCCAGACAAAGAAGGCTTCTCAAAGATGTACTTAATGGGATCCAATTTCGCTATGAGCCATGTAGTGTGATAGAGCATGTACTGTCTAAGTCTTTTGGTAGTCCACGCTAATGCAAAACACATTTTCTCCAGTGAAGAATACTTGGATTCATATTCAGTGAACTTTTTTACTCAGATAATAAATAGCTCTCTCCTTCCGGCTAGCCTCATCTTGCTGCCCCAACACACATCCCATTGAATTTTCATATACAGTTAGGTACAAGATTAAAGGTTTCCCTGAAACAGGTGGCACCAATACTTGAGGGTTTGATAAATATTGCTTAATTTTATCAAACGCCTCTTGACATTCTTCATTCCATTTTCTAGGGTTATCTTTACGGAGAAGCTTAAAGATGGGATCACATTTGTAAGTAAGCTGAGAGATGAACCGAGAAATGTAGTTCAATCTCCCCAGAAAACTTCGAACTTCTTTTGGTGTGCTGGGAGGTGACAAATTCTGGATGGCTTGTATCTTATCGGGATCAACTTCAATTCCTCTTTCACTGACTATGAAGCTTAGCAACTTCCCTGACTTTACCCCAAAGGTGCACTTGGTTGGGTTTAAATTTAGCTGAAATTTTCTCAACCTCTCAAATAACTTTCTGAGGCTGGTGACATGATCTTCATCCCCATAAGACTTTGCAATCATATCATCTACATACACTTCGATCTCTTTGTGCATCATGTCATGGAAGAGTGTTACCATGGCCCTTTGATATGTTGCCCCCATATTTTTTAACCCAAAAGGCATGACTTTGTAGCAGAAAGTTCCCCACATGGTCACGGAAGTAGTTTTCTCCATATCATCTGCAGCCATCTTTATCTGATTATACCCCGAGAAACCATCCATAAAGGAGAAAATCGAATGCTTAGCCGTGTTATCTACTAGTGTGTCAATATGAGGCAAAGGAAAGTTATCCTTTGGGCTAGCCTTATTCAAGTCCCGATAGTCCACACACATTCGTACTTTTCCATCTTTTTTAGGAACTGGAACTATATTGGCTACCCATTCTGGGTACTTAGCCACTTGTAGAAAACCTGCATCAAATTGTTTCTTCACCTCCTCTTTAATCTTTAGTAGCATTTCGGGCTTCATCCGTCTCAGTTTCTGTTGAACTGGCTTACATTCTGGCCTTAGAGGCAATCTGTGCTCCACTATCTCTGTGCTCAGCCCTGGCATATCCTGATAAGACCAAGCAAATATATCTACAAATTCTCGGAGTAGGTCTGTCAGTTGTTGCCTATCTTCAGATGAAAGTGAAGTGCCCATTCTGACCTCTTTCTTATTTTTTACATCTCCCAGATTCACTAAGTCTACTAACTCTTGATGGGGCTCAATCGGCTTATTTTCTTGTTCAATCATCCTCATTAGGTCCGGAGGCATAACATATTCTTCAGAATTCTCTTCATTATCAAATTCATCAATATTAATTGAATTCTCAAAGCTAACCTCTTGATTGTTATCATGATTATCCTCATGTTCATTTAAAGACCTGCAATTGAATGAAATGGGATATGTTGGCAAGATGTGCTTGGGAAGATGGAAATAATGAAAACACAAGAAGAAATGAATGAAAATGCATACTTCCTAATTTTATTAAAAATAATAAATAATGAATGGCCCGAACAAAAAGATCACCCCAATGCCTTGGGCAATAGCTATTGGGATGCTACAATTACATTGCATCTAAATCAAAAGTCGAAGGCATCTCGATAGCACTCCAATTGTTCAGCTCATAATCTGGTGGACAGAGACGAACCCACTCTTCTTGATTTACCCTCACCTCATCTTCAACAGCATTAATAGCTAACTGGGCAAAATCATCCTCCACACTTTTTCTAGCATCTGGGTTCATGAATCCTCCAGGTCTGAAGGTTTCATACAAGTGTGGGATAAACATCAGTCTTGGTGTCTTTCTTGATAGCCTCCTTTTGACTTCCCACTCTGCCATCTCATAGCCTAAGCCTGCCCTATCGCTATTGTCTGCTATTGTTGGAGGTTCTTTAATTCCCTGTAAATTTTTGCCTAGCCCTAGTCCTGGACACCAGCCTTTATTGATGACTTGGCTCACCACTATCTTTGAAAAAGGCTGACTTTGGAATCCTTCACCTACAGTATTGACCAATTCAAAAGATCGATAGGAGCATTCCAATGCTTCTTCGGCAGCCTCTACATATGGAGTGTTCAATGGTTGAGTCACCAGCATGTCTTCCTCCCCAACTACTACTACCAATTGACCTTCTACATTGAACTTGATCTTTTGATGTAAAGTAGAGGGCACAGCTCCTGCCATGTGAATCCATGGTCTTCCTAATAAACAGCTGTAGGACGGAGAGATGTCCATCACTTGAAATTTTACATTGAAGGTGCATGGCCTAATTTGTAAGGGCATCTCAATATCTCCCAGGACTTCTTTTCTGGTCCCATCAAAGGCTCTCACAATCATCTGACTATCTCGCATATGAGAATAGTCGATGGGTAGCCTTGCCAAAGTTGACATAGGCATGACATTAATGGCAGAACCATTATCGATAAGGACTTTAGCTATGATATGGCTCTGGCACTTTACTGTGATATGCAGGGCCTTAGCATTTCTCTTTCCCTCCAAAGAAATCTCATCATCACTGAATGAAATGTGATTTGGCATGACTAAGTTTCCAGCCAAGTGATTCACATATTCGACAGACACGTTATGTGCCACGTATGCCTGATTCAACACTTTCAGCAAGGCATTTCGGTGTGGCTCTGAGTTCAGCAACAGTGATAACAATGAGATTCGAGCTGACATTTTATTCAACTGTTCCACAACTGAATATTCGCTATGTTTTACCAGCTTCAGGAATTCACAAACCTCTCTTTCTGATACTGGCTTTGGCTGATCTTCTTCAGGCTCTATCTCTGGATTATTTCATCTTTCTCCTTCTTTAGCTTTCTCCCTTCTAGCCTTCTCTAGCATTTCTGGGGTGTAACATCTCCCACTTCGAGTAATGCCTCCTACACCAGTAATATTGGAAGCATCAGCTTTGGAGACCTCTTTTTTTTTGCCCCTGCATTACAATGTCACATCCATATCTCCAGGGCACAGCTTTATCATCTTTGTATGAAAAAGGAGTCGGGACTTTAAAAGTTACCGGCCTAGAGAGGAGCTTGTCTATGACTGATTTTGGTTTGTTTCCACACCGAATTGTCACTGGTTTGGGAAACAGCTTTTCAGGCCTATCGGTCATGCACACCTCAGCATTCTTCAAGCTTTCTTTTTCTTCGTAGACCTCCATCTGATGTGAATTCAAAAGTTTTTGCACCTCTCAGTGAAATTGTTTACAGGTCTCAATGGAGTGGCCTCTTGCCCCACTATGATACTTACAACTAGTACCAGTTATATATGCTCCATGATAGCTGTGTGGACTTACCAGTTGCATCATGTCTGCTTTTCGTAAGACATCAAACAATTGATCGAGAGGTGTCTTAATATCTACCACTTCTTTCTTCACATGGCGCTCATGCTCTTCACCTATAACATTCACATTATGATTTGGCAAAGTATTGCCACTAACATTTGGTGCAGTCATCCCTCCAGTGTCAAAGCAGATCATCCCATCCTTGATCAACCGTTGCACTTTATATTTCAGAGTAGTACAATTTTCGGTGGAGTGACCAGCAATCCCATAATGGTAGTCACAGTGGGCAGTGGGATCATATCACTTGGGGTAAGGTGGCTTGAGGGGTTCCAATTTACTTGGAGCAATCAAATGATTGTTGTAGAGCTCCTTGTATAATTTCGTATAGGTCATGGGAATAGGGTCAAAAATAGGTCTTTCGCGAGTGGTTCGTTGCTCCCGCGAGCCACCAGCAGGGTTAGTTGGGCAAATTTATGGTTTTGGGGTAGGTTGAATGTTAGAACTATACATGGTGTTTTGGGGTCTATGAGAGGTTTGATAGGTTTGGGGGTATGGTGGTTGGTATGGGTGAAAAGAAGTGTTATTTACAGTGGGGTGATAGGGTAGATATTCTGGTGGGGGGTAGGGTGAATAACCCCTAAGTTGCTGTCTATCAAAGCTCACAGCCTGAGCTTCAGTTTCTTTTTTTCTTCGGGATTCTTTTGCCAGATGCTTCATTCCCTTCTAGCTTACCATTCTTGATGGCGCTCTCAATGATTTCTCTCGAAATTACCATATCGACAAAATTCTTTGTTGCATTCCCTATCATCTTTTAATAATAGGGAGGTTTTAAAGTGCTAACAAATAGCACTGTAGTTTCTTTCTCGGTCAGAAGAGGCTGTACCTGTGAAGCTATATCCCTCCATCTCTGGGCGTATTCTTTAAAAGACTCATTTGACTTTTTCTCCAGATTTTGCAAAGATAAACGATCAGGGGCCAAATCGATGATGTGTCGATATTGGCTGATGAAGTCATGAGCCATATCGCTTCAGGAGCGAATGTGGGTTCTATCCAACTGAACATACCACCTGGCAGCAGAACCAGTAAGACTATCCTGAAAGACATGCATCAAGAGTTTTTCATCATGTGCATGAGCTGCCATCTTCCTGCAATACATGGTGATGTGGGTTTTGGGGCATTTTGTACCATCATATTTTTTAAATTTTGGTACTTTGAACTTATAGGGAATAACCACATCAGGGACTAGGCAGAGTCCAGCAGCATCAACTGACCCATAAAAGCTAAATCCTTCTACAGCCCGTAGCCTCTGCTTTAGCATGCTAATCTTGGAACTTTCCTCAGCCTCTACTCTCATCTTTTCCTTCTCCTTCTCTTTTAAATCATCTAGATCAGGAATTGGTTCTACTATTTTTTCAGTGAATACAGGATTTATATAGCTATTATACTGCCCTGGGTTGAAAGCTGATGGCATTCCAGGATAGGCGAAATGTTGTGACGGGACCTCTTGGGCAGACTGGGCTTGAGGTGGGCCAAAACCTGGAGGGTACAATGGGTCAGCCACTTCTTGCTGGCTTGTACTTCCTTCAACTCCTTTTCCTTTATTCATATTATTGAGAGCCTCCAGAATTTTGCTAAGTTCATTTTCAATCTTCTCCTGAGCTTTTTCTAGCTTTTCAAATCTATGAGAACTTTCCTCCTCCATTTGCCTTGCTCTGGATCTTGTGTTGTATGGATGAGCAAGGTTTTCGCTAGATGGAGCTATCCTCGGACCTTGAGTACCATACTTATGATTAGAAATGTTATGCTATACCTTATGTATGATGCTTTGATACACAAATGAAATGTATATTTTTTGAATGAAATTTAGTATGAAATGAATGCAAATAATTGTGTTGAAACATGATCATGAAAAGAATACAGATGCATACAATCAGACAAACAACATAGTTAGTTCCGTGGGTGAAACGTAAGTGATGAAAAGAATACAGATGCATACAATCAGACAAACAACATAGTTAGTTCCGTGGGTGAAACGTAAGTGATGTTGATGCATAATGTCACATATGATAAAAATAATACACAAAGTTAAACAATCAAAATGATTAGACAAACACTCTTTTTGTGTCCTAATTTCAGGGTATATCTATCATTGGGTAGAAAGGGCTCTATCTTAGGTGTAGGCACTCTTTAAGGTTCACTACATGCGGTTTTAAGGTCAGAGTCTAAAGGTCCTCAAATTGTTCCTTACATCATTGTCCATCACAGACTAGTAAGGCACCCTAATCTTCACCCATTACAGGCTACAAACGGAAAAGGTTCAATTTGAGTGGGAGTATTTCGCTAGCCACTGCGGAGGCATTAGACCTCACGAAAGCAATAGGTACTTTACTCCCTCCTAGAGGGACGGAGCTCGGGTATATAGCTCATGTTATGCACATGCACATGAATGACATAATTAACAAGATAAATAAACAGGAATGAATAATAACACATATATACAAAAATGGTTCAATTTTATTAGGCTTTTGGATAACACAAATTATTTGCTGGCCTGACTCTCAAGGTCCCCAGCGGAGTCGCCAAGCTGTCGTAACGTCTAGATCCGGGGATCTATCGCTAGACATTGCCTTTAGGGAGTCGCCACCAATCTTTTTTGTCTAGGTGCGATTGGTCACCTATGGAATCTGTCCTTTTAGGGAACGCCTAAGTTTAAGGGTCCCTAGAAGAATAGGTTCAGGTCTGCTAACCAGAACAGGGTTCGGGAGTTCGGTTACGTGTGAGGAAGGTTATAGCACCCTCACAACGCCCATCAAAAGATGGTACCAGCTTAAATTTGTGTTATCCAAAAACTTTAAAATTTTACCAAGTAGTTAATTATTGGAAATTATTCTCAATTGACTCTAATACTTTAGGCAAAAAATTGAGAAAATTCCCTCACCTCAAGAGTATGCAAGAAAAACTACTGTTTCACTTGCAGAGGCTCCGTCGTCGGATTATTTAAAAGAAAAAAAAACAAAATCAAAATTAAGATAGAAAGGAAGGAAAGAATGATTTTTTTTTGTAGGAAAAATTGATACTTTCAACTTTTCCCCAAAAATATTTTTTTGGAAATTTCGATTTTCAAGGAAAATTGATACTTTCAACTTTTCCTCAAAAAACCTTTTTTTGAAAATTTATTTCTAAGGAAAATTGATACTTTCAACTTTTCCTCAAAAATATTTTTTTTGAAATTTTGATTTTCAAGAAAAATTGATACTTTCAACTTTTCCCCAAAAATATTTTTTTTTGGAAATTTATTTTTCTTTTAAGGAAAATTGATACTTTCAACTTTTTTCCAAAAATATTTTTTGGAAATTTATTCTTAAAGAAAATTGATACTTTCAACTTTTCCCTAAAAATATTTTTTTTTGAAATTTATTTCTGAGGAAAATAAATACTTTCAACTTTTCCCTAAAAATATTTTTTGAAATTTTGATTTTCAAGGAATTACTTTCAACTTTTCCTCAAAAATATTTTTTTTGAAATTTTGATTTGCAAGGAAAATTGATACTTTCAACTTTTCCCCAAAAATATTTTTTTTTGGAAATTTATTTTTCTTTTAAGGAAAATTGATACTTTCAACTTTTCCCCAAAAATATTTTTTGGAAATTTATTCTTAAGGAAAATTGATACTTTCAACTTTTCCCTAAAAATATTTTTTTTTTGAAATTTATTTCTGAGGAAAATTGATACTTTCAACTTTTCTCCAAAAATATTTTTTGGAAATTTATTTCTAAGGAAAATTGATACTTTCAACTTTTCCCTAAAAATATATTTTTTTGGAATTTTTTATTTTTATTTAAAGAAAATAAAATAATAAAAAATAAATAAAAAGAATATTACATAAACCTAATCTAATAAATAAAAAATAAAATAAACAAATAAACAAAGAAAGAAAAAAAACTTCAAAGAAAGAGAAAAAAAAAAAAAAAAAACCTGGAGCGGCTCGGATCGCGGCTCGGCTCGGCTCGGCTCAAGGAAGAGAAACGGCTCGGCGGGAGCAGCTTGGTGGCTCGGATCGGCTCGGCTCGGAGGGGGCTGGCACGCGCGGGTCAGAAAGTGGGTCGACGCCCGGGTCGGGTCGGGTTCGGCAAAACGCGCGGATCCTCTGGGTTACTGAAGGCCAAAACGACGTCATTTTGGGAGGGTATAAAAGGCAATCCCCTTCGTTTTTTTGGCAGAACGCTCCTCCCTCTCTCTCTCTTCTTCCCTTTTTCTCTCCTTTCTCTCTAAAAAACCGAAGAACACCGGTGCCGGATTCTGGAAAATGTCGTCGGTATCTGGAAATTTCGCCGGAAGTTGGCCGGAAGATCGCCAGTTTCTGGGATTCTTCACCGGAAACTGGGTAGGTCACCGGAAACTTCAATGTTCGCCGGAATTGTTGTCGGAAAATTCAAATTTCGCCGGAATTTTCGCCGGATTCTGGAAATTTCCCAGAAATTTCCAGAAAAATTTTTCGCCAAAAATTTCTAAAAATTTTTTCTCACTCTCAGACCACTCCTAAACTTTTCCTAGCTTCCTATACGCCTCCTTTTCTCTCAAATCAGTAGCTTTGCTTACTGTTTTCTGTGTGTCTTGCATTCTGTTCCAGAGTCCCTTTTATAGGGATTGATCAGGAGTTCCTGATCAATCCCAATTCCTCCTTGGACGAGAATTCAATCTTTGAATCCCACTGGACTCTTCTGATTGAATTCCCATTTCCAATGGGATTCTTCAGCCTTCAATCTCAGCCCTCTAAAATCAAAATCAAATAAAATAAAAAACTAGATAATTAGAGAAGATAAATCAGCAGATATTATAGGATAAATAATAATAAAAAAATATATCAGATATATAATTAGATAAGTAAAAATACAAAAATGAATAAAATAAAAAAGGTAAAAAATATATATATATACATAAATAATAAAATACACATAAATATTAACAAAAAATAAATAAATAAATATATACATATATTAATACATAATAATAATAATAAATAATACAATACATAAAATACAAAAGAAGAAGAAAAGAGAAAAAAAATACAAGATAAAATTGAATTGGGCTTACCATTTGGGCCAGGCCCAATTGATCTAGGCCGGATCCAATTGGGTGTCTACACCTCTATTTAGAGGAACAATTTACTTTCAAAAGTTGTGGAGCTTCTGATTAGAGGAGCTTTGTTTATTTTACTCAAAGTCGTTGAACCTTTACTTAGATGAGCTTTGATCAAAATTTTAACCAAAAAAAAGAAAGCAAAAAAAAAAAAAAAGAACAGAAAAAGAAAAAAGTGTCGAGTTGAGTCTTGAATGGGTGTTTACGTCTTTGCACAATTCTTGTTTCACAGATAATGTGTAAAGAGGGGCAGCTGTAGACACTCAATTTGGTTTAGGTCCGGATCAATTAGGCCTAGTCCAAATGGGGTAAGATGACCCATTTTTTTGTATTTTTTATCTATTAATATATATATTTATTATTTATCTATTAATATTTTTTACTATTTATCTATTAATGTATTTTTTTATATTTATCTATTTTTATTATTATTATTTTTTGGGTTTATCTGTTCTGAATTTTGTTTTAATTATTATTTTATACATATAATTTTTTGTTCTAGAAGGATGTTCTGTCGTGAATAAAGGGGCTAAAAGAGTTTGGATTGGATTTAAAGAATGAATCTTAATCCCAAATGGAATTGGGATTGATCAGAAGCTCTTCTAATCAATCTCAATAAATAGGTGCTGGAACATACGGGAAAAAAAACACAGAAATAACACAAAAAGCAAATAGTGGTAAAAAGGGTTCTGGTGTGTTAGAAACAATTTTAAGAATTTGTGGAATTTTTTATAGAATTTTTGGCATTCTTTTTCTGGAAATTTCTAGAAAATTTTCAAATCTGTTGAATTTTTTGGTGAAATTCAAGTTTTTCGGCTACTTTTTAGACGAAAAAACCCAGTTTTCGATGGAGAAACCCAGAAATCAGTGAGTATTCCACCGATGTTCTTCGTAGGTAAAGAGAAAAAGGAGAAAAGAAAGAGGGTAGAGAGAATGAGAAAGGCGCATTTGCTGAAAGGCTGAGTTTTTAGCCTTAAATACCCTGCTAAAATGACATTGTTTTGGCGTTAGTAAACTCAGAGGATCCACGCGTTTCTGCTTGAGCTAACCCGACCCTTAACGCAACCCGCGTTTGACCTGAATCACCCGTTCTCAATTGAGCCGCAAAGCCAAGTAGAGCCATACCCTGAACCGCTCTATTCCAGCCTCCTTTTGTGTCTAAAGCCGAGCCAATTCCGACCGCAGAGCTGAGCCGCGTTAAGGTTTTTTTTTCCATTTATTATTTTTTGTTTTTTTTTTATTTATTTAGTTATTTATTATTATTATTATTTCTAAATTAGAATTATTAGGTATTCCTTAATTTTTTTAATTTTAATTTTGTTTTATTTTATTTTTCTTTTTGTTGAAATTTCTAAAATAAAATTCCAAAAAAAAAATATTTTTAGGAAAAAATTGAAAGTATCAATTTTCCTTAAAAATAAAGTTTCTAAAATAAAAAAATTTCAAAAACATTTTTAGGGGAGAAAGTTGAAAGTATCAATTTCTCTTGAAAATAAAAAGGCTTAAAAAATATATTTTTAGGGAAAAGTTGAAAGTATTAATTTTTCTTAAAAATAAAATTTCTAAAATAAAAATTATCAAGAAAAGCATTTTAAGAAAAAGTTGAAAGTATCAATTTTCCTTGAGCTTAAAATTTCAAAATAAATATTTTAAGGAAAAGTTGAAAGTATCAATTTTTTTCGTACAAAAGTAATGAGTTTTTTTTTTTAAAATTTATATCTAAATTTGAATCATTTTTTTATTTTATTTTATTCTTTTCTTTTCTTGAAAATTTTTAATGTTAAATAATCCGACGATGGAGTCTTTGCAAGTGAAATAGTAGTTTTCTTATATACTCTTGAGGTGAAGGGATTTTTTTAATATTTTACCAAAAGTATTGGAGTTAATTAATAATAATTTTAAATAATTAATTATTTGATAAAATTTTTAAGGCTTATTGGATAACACGAATTTGAGTTGGCACCATTTTCGATAGGCGTTGTAAGGGTGCTATAACCTTCCTCACTCGTAATCGAACTCTCGAACCCTATTCTGGTTGATAGACCTAAACTTATTTTTTTAGAGACCTTTAGTCAAGCTTAGGTGTTCCTTGAAATGATAGATTCTTTAGGTATCCAATTGCACCTAAATAAAAAAAAATTTGTGACGACTTCTAAAGTTAATGTCTACCGATAGATCCCTTAGATTTATACGTTATGACAAACTTATATCACCTTTTATAATTTTAAGCAAATAGTCATTCTATCTTGAGTTATTTTAGTATCAATGTCTCGAAAATAACGATAGCTCTGATATTACTTATTGGATCTAAAGCAATAAACACAACAATATAAAAATAATGTATCACACTAAATCATATTAAATAAATAGCAAATTACATAAAAAAAAATAAAACACACTAAATTTACATAAAAATACTCTTTAAGAAAAAATCACGAGACATAAAAAATTTACTATTAAATAATGAACATATAAAATTCTCTTATAACTAAAATTAAAATTAATCAATAATTAAAAAAAATTTATAAAATAAATAATCCAATAAATACACGTAAATTTATTTCTAAAAAGCACCGAATCTGATCTCTACAGTTAAAAATGCAAAATAATAAATTGTGGATGTGCGGACAAAGTTTAAATTCAATCCTACTAGAAACCTCTATTTGGTCTCTCCTCAAGCTGACAGCTATCCCGCACCTCTCACCTATAAAATAGAGCTTTATTTTTTTATTAAAAGAAACCAAAGGCTTGTGGGCCTTTAAGAACAATAATAATATAATAATAATAGTATTGGCTGGATTCCACACGCTTTAAGAAGAATTACATTTTTCTCATCAGATTACGTTGCTCCCAAAATTCCAAAGACTTCTAGAAGTCTGAAACCTACTCTAGGTATTAAGAGCAAATCACCAAGGATATCCTGCCCACTTAAGAACCGTTCAGATCGAGAATATTCACCAAGTAAATCCAATACTTATTTCCAATTAGAACCCAAGTAGTCAAATTACTAACACATAATCTGCTTGACTATTATGGAATTTCGGTATTGTTTATATAGTAGAATAATAATCCAAAGATGAATATACAATTGACTTAATTAGGTCAAACTACAAGATATGTGATATTTAGAAACCAAAAAAAAAAATAAAAAATTATGCTATGATGTAATTAATAATTATGTTAAAAAAGTATTTTCAATAATTTTTGTGCAACTTTTATTGCAAAAACTAATTTACAACACTTGCATAAGACTTTTTTGTTGCAAAAAACATGTTGCGCAAATTATATCAAGGTGCTGCAAATAGTAACGTTATAAAAAACAACATCGATTTTGTATATTTTTGCTGAAAAATGTAACTTGTACTAGTCTATTGCAACACAATACTATTTATTTTGCAAAAAAAAAAAATTTTTTTTGCAACATTTATACAAATTACTTTAAAAAATATTATTGTTTAAAATGAAATTCATGGCCAAGAACTATCCCTTAGTCACATATTATGCCTTAATTTGTTTTTTTTTTTTTTATGTTAGAATACAAAACTTTATATATATATATTTTTTAAAGTTTGAATTCCTATGGGAAACATCTTTCAAAAATTTGTACACAATATGTTAACTGTTAAAATTATAACCATTGTAATGCAATAATCTGTTTATAAATTGCATGTAGTATTTTTAATTTGCATTTTAATAGCTATTTTCTATTTGTGTTATTACACATATATGTAGGATAGTTATATGCATGCAATTAGTGAATGAGAAAAAAAAATTGCAACCATGCATAGCATGGGATCCCAAATTAGTTAAATGCACAATATTATACTCTTCTAATTATATTAATTTAGCTTCCATTTAAGAGTTTAGTGGAATTTTTTTCCTGGTACAGTGATAAAACGAATTCTCCGATGCGGTCAGCGCATTTCATCGGGCTCTCAAGTGGAGCCTTACTACATTATATGAGGGAAAGGAAACATTAAGCCATTTTATTTGTGGTCAAACAGCATGCCTGCAGGAGTACAGTGGTCACAATGCCAATTCTCCTAGGACCACAGGTCTGGAAATGATTGCTGGTTGTCTTGTTGGGCAAAGTGATCATAGCTTGGTGTGAGTATTGGCATCGAAGAACTTGGATCAAATAAAAAGGATGTCTGAGCCAATTCCAGTTGCTGCTGCTGCTGATCATCAAATGAAGATGATGACCAAAAATAATTGTCATAATCATTGTTTACAGGTAATGGCGGCATCAATGACTGCTGCTCCTCAAAAGCAAAGTACTCCAACTGCATGGGATTTATGGAACTACTGCTAACTCCAGCTTCTGAACTCATTGGATTGTCGTTTCTGATATTTTTCTTGTCTTCTTCAAGCCTTTCTTTTCCTTTGTACATAATCTTACAGAGTCTCCACTCCTACATAAACAAGAACAAAAAAAAATGTATAAGATTCATCTTCAATAAGAAAGTCTCAAAAAAAAAAAAAGAAAAAGAAAAATAAAGTCTAGAGATATAACTATATATATATATATATACTCTAATTTAAAATTCTAAAAAGTGATTTGCAATTTTGTTGAAGGAACGATGTCATATCGATTATCAAATATTGGGCTATGATTTTATAAGTAAAGATCATTGAGACATTTTCTCAAAAGATAAAATCCAAAAGCAAGGCAGAGTATCATCTCATTCCTGTAAAAATCTAACAGTATCCAAATTATATCTTGTCTCGCTATTTCTGTTGTAATTAAAGTTCTGTTTGGTAAAAATGAAAAAAAGAAATGATTAGATCTTGTCATGTAATCATTAATTCATACACATTTCCATCGTTATCATTCCTATCAAATAAAACAACCTCAATGAAATTCTTTTACTAAGTAATTAACTATATTTGTAATGCCATATTCGAATATTTTTAATTTACTTTAATAAAAATCTAGAAAAAAACTAAAGAGATACAACTCATCATCCAAGTACTCGAAAATGGAAAAATTAATTGTTCCTAACATTTGATTAATTAATAACCTATGTTTTGTATTAAATTGAGCACAATGTTGAACAAATAGTCTAAGATAAATTAGCAATGTTTTAATAATTAACTATATTGCCAAAAATCATTAAGAGCTGCACATAAGCATAAAAATTTTTAAAATATTTTGTTCATGGCTACCTCGCTTGTAGCTATTCATTTTGGCAATGTATGTAGAAGGAGACCTGCAGGAACCGGCCGGCCTCCGTCTCCTTATATTTTCAAGGTTTTAACTATGGGAGGTAAGAGTTGATAGAGAAAAGAAAAAAAATAGCAGGCTCTTTAGGCTCAGAAACAAGTATTATTAATTTTTAAATGGTTTGGTAGTAATTTATGTGAGAGAATATATATATCAGATTGTAAATAAATTTATGGTGGCGGCAAAAAAAAAAAAAAGATTATATCTGAAGAAATCTGTAGCTTGCAAATTCAGCACAATTTTTCTTTTTTGTTTTGTTTTTTGGGTTTACAATTAGGGTTTGAACCTTCATAAAGAAACCGACTCTAGTGAACTAACAGCTCATTGTTAAATTCAGCACAATTTCATGAACCAGACAAAGGTATCCTAACGAAAATATGCATTTTTGCATAAAATGTTGCGGAGAATTAATAGCCAAGCAAGGCAGAGGTGAAATATAGGACACAAACCGTTGGTATTGACTGAAGCCCATATTCATGCATAATCCAGTCAGTCTTGATCGCATCTTTGCGCTTTGTTTGGTTATCCTTAAACCTGTGAAATGTTAGGGGTCTTTTGTAACCCACCGCTCGTCCATTGTCAGAAATTATCTTGACATGGCTTGTTGCCTTCCACCATCCTCGACCCGTCACTTCTCTTGAATCACTTTCCCTCCTACAATAGTAATATCTTTCATTCTTGTTTAAGGCCACACTTTGAGTCCCTGCACAAAACATACACTATATAAATTTCACTATATATGAATTTGAGAATTGAGATATAATTTTCTTTTAATTTTTTTGTATAATTTAGAGAAAGAGAGATTCGAATATGCCCAGCTAAATATATGCTTGGATGTGAGATCAATTTGGATTTCATCTAGGGTTCAGTCATAAAACGCACTTTCTGGTGTGCGGTGGAAGCCGCACTCCAATTGGCTCTCAAATGTACAATTAATCATCAGAAAAACTTTCATCTCCTTATCAGTTTTCTTATAGTACTAATTGGTAGAAAAGCTACTTAGAAATGAAAGTTGAATAGATGGATTTTGGGAGCCATTGCAAGGGAGTCAGACAGTCAGTAAGTAGGGATTAGTATGATGGTTGAAACATGGATGGAAACTATATGATTGTTGTTCTGATCTGATCGATGCATGTTCCATGAAACATGGAATTCTGTTCCCTTGCACGCTCAGACATGATCCTAGGAGGCTGGTGACACCTAAGTTGATATCTTTACGATTAATATTACACTTTCATATGCCAAAATGTGATCTCAGACATGCAAACTAAGGAAATATACATAGACCAGAAATTAATCTATGATAAAGAAGAACAAGAAGAAGAGGGGAAAATGTCAGACATTGAAGATCTTGCGGCTCGAATTCATAAATATTTCTTTCAACAATGAAATCCAAAGGCGCCATGGCAGTATTCCCAGATACTTTCTGGTTCAGGATTTCGATGAGCTCTTCATCCGTGGGACTGAATCTGAAGCCAATAGGAACCATCTTCTCGATCTTCTTCAAAGAAAAGAAAGAAACCTGCTTAAATTTTAATCAATTTTCTGTCTAGGAAACGCTCAAAGCAACCATAGAAATAGAGTATTTATTCTCATATATTATCCCTGAAATCAATGGTGTAATTTGATGATGCTTCTTTATATAAAGAAAGGAAGTAGGTAGGAAACTGCAAAGAAGACAAGAAACTCAATTACTTGAGGGAAGACTAAGCATGTTAGTATCTGTCTCTTGCTATAGGAATTGATTAGGTTGACTCAAGTCATCATGGTGCAGGGCAACCAAGATTACCATGCGCGGCAAGTTAAAAGGAAAAGTGAGTAATGATGCCGAGAATGGGCTGTGTTCACATTTTGTCATCGAACTTAATCAACGAATTTGATTAACCTGTTTATATTCATTTATTGAATTATTAGTAATATTTAAATTTTATAAGGGTTAAATATTTTCTATCAATTTAATACTTTAAAAAAAATAAAATTATCATTTTGATATTTTAATTTTCATTCCATCATATATTTTAGTATCTCAAACTAATATCGTTGGTCAATTTCCTAACATGACATGTGTATTCAATAAAATTTTGACATGTGTCAAAAAATTCAATTAATGCTAATTTATCAATTATCACATTAGTATTAGAAAAAATTTTCTAAAAAATTAAAAAATTTCAAAATTTTTTTAAAATTAAAAATTCCAAATTTTTTTAAAAATTATTAAAATTAAAATAGTTATTAAAATTAAAAAAAAAAAACTCAAAAACTTAAAAACAATGCAAAAAAATAAAAATTTTAAAAATGAAAATGTTAATAAAAATAAAATTTTCTTAAATTTTAAAAAAAAATCACAAAACTTAAAAATTGAAAAATGAAAGATATACAAATTTTAAAAAATTAAAAAAAATCTAAAATTTTTTGAAAAAATCTTAAAGTTTTAAAAAAATTCTGAAAATCTTTAAATTTTTTGAAAGCTAAAAAATTTTCAAAATATGAAAACATTCTAAAAAATTATTAAAAAAAATTAAAATCTGAAAAATACAAAAAAAAAACTCAAAATTTTAATAAAATCTAAAAGAATTCAAAAAGTTTTCTAAAAAATTCAACAAATATATAAAAAATTAAAATTAATAGAGTCTAAAAATGAAAAATTTTCAAAATTTTAAAAATTTTTTCATAGTTTTTTTTTTCAAACTTTTAGATTTTTTTATTTTGAAATTTTTTAAGTTTTTGTGAATCTTTTTTATTTAATTTTAAGAAATTTTATTTTTATTAAAACTTTCATTTTTTAAAAAATTTTCATATTTTTTGAATCTTTTAAATTTTTTATTAAGATTTTGAAATTTTTTGAAAATTTAAAATTTCATAATTTTTAAAATTTTAAAAAATATTTTAGTTTCTTTTTTTATGGTTTCTTTAAATTTTTTACCATTTTTAAAATTTTTCTTTTCATGCGGACGTGACAAATGATAATGTTTTGCTGACTAGACTTTTGACATATGTTAACATCTTATTGGATGTTTATGTTACTTAAGCAAGTTGACAAATGGTGTTAGTCTCATATCATAACGTATAGATTCATAGACTTACCGTTAGATATAAATTAAAGTAGTCATCACCAATCTTTTTTGTTAAGATGTGATTAGTCATCTAACATAATTTATTTCATTTAAAGATAAGTCGAAATTGACTTAGGTATATTCAAATAGTAGATTCTAGTTTACAAAACTAGATTTTATGTTCGGGAATGCAATTACGCATGAAAAAAGTTATAGTATCCTAAAAACATCCAATCAAAGGATGGTATTAGTTTAATTTCAAATTATCCAAGCCTTGAAATATTTTTATAATTTTACCGAGTAATTTAATTATTAGAAATTGATCCTAAAATTACTCTAATAGTTTGGTAGCAATTTAAGATAATTCATTACCTCAAGAGTATTCATGGAGAGTAATATTTCACTCTAAAGAGACTCCGTTATCAGGTTTATTAATATATTTTATTTAAAAAATAATCAGTAAAATCTTCTAATAATTTGGTAAGATTTTACTTTGATTCAGATCTCCCAATAGTTTGATGAGATTTTATTTGAAAATCATTTATAAAATTTTACTTTGAAAAGTTTCATTAAATCTTCCAATAGTTAGATAAGATTTAATTTAAGATTTTGATATTCCAAAAGTTTGATAGCATTAAAAATGTATTATTTTAGTTTTTTCTTTTAAATTCATTAAGTCTTCCAATAATTTGGTAGGACTTAATTTAAGATTTGAATCTTCTAATAATTTGGTAGGATTAAAATTTTTTATTTTTTTAAACCTATTTTTAAATTAAAAAAATCAAATAAAAAAAATTATCGTGTACAATAATATTATGCAAATAATAATATAATATCATGCAATAATAATATGATATCATTTAATTAATATAAATTATTATGTAATTAAGATAAAATATCATGCAAATTAATTAATGATCATGCAAAAATGAATCACATAAACAAAATCATGCAAACAAATATATTAATAATCATACAATTAACTAAAGTATATAATTATATCAGGCAAAATATATTATGCAAAAATTAAATACGAAAAATAGGAGAATAAAAAACAAAGTAAAAAAAATAGAGAAACAAAAAATAAAATAAAATAAATAAAATAAAATAAAAAGAAAAAAACTTACGATCGAGTAGAGCTTGAAGCATGGATCTTCATGCGGGTCACTAGGTTCATGCGAAAACTTCAAACTTCAATCAGAAAGTTCATCCTAAACCTATAAAAACCCAAAAAAGTTTCTAAATTCTTGAAATCCCAACATAAATCCTAAAATAAAAAACCAACAAAAAACTCCAGTAAAAATCCTAGAAACTCAACAGAATATGAAATCAAACTTAGAGATTAAAATTCAAATTCAAGAAACCCAAAAGCAAATCAAATTGAATTCAAAATGAAATAAAATCACAAAATAAAAAAAAAAAAACTTAGAATTTGTTTGAATGATTCCTCCTCAAAATTAAAAAAATAAAAAAACTAAAATCCCTAGAATTTTATTTTTTTTTCTTCCCCTCCCTTTGTGTGTGGTTTCCATTTATTTATAAGGTTTGAATTCCTTTAATTTTGAAAAATAAATCAAATTGATTATGATTTTATTACGATTTTATAATCTGTGATTTGATTCCGAGTTTCCTTTTTTACAAGATTTGCATGAATCAAGCTAAAATCCCTTGTTTTTTTATTTTCTTTTTGTTTTGACTTTTGATTTTTTCTTTTGAAAACAAGTAAAATAAAAATAAATAAATAAAATCAAATTAAAATTAATAATTGAAAATTTTTCTATTGGGTCCGAAGCTTTCCAATCGAGCCCAATTTTATGATCGAAGCTCATTTTCGATCCCAAAAAAATTTCGAATAAAATAAAGTATATACATCTCAAACACTAAATTGGATGATAGAATGAAAGTTGAAATGTCAAATAGATAGTTTTATTTCTTTAGATACCAAACTAATAAAAAATATATAGCATAGGAGCCAAGTTTATATTTAATCCAATCTATAAACATATCCACACATCTTGTTAATTTGAAAAAAAAAAAGTAAGTTACAATTTATTTTACTTATGAATGATTGACTTAAATGGCAAAGAGAATGTACTTGTCTCTTTGTTATTTGTGTTTGAACCCACTTGAAAGCTGTAAGAATGTAACTTTTCATAAATTCTTTAGACTTAATATAAATAAATATGTTTAAGCAAACTTAAAAAAGAGAAATATTGGACAAAAGCCAAAAACTCTTTGCCCTTTAATAAAAATTTGCTTTTTTTGAGGAAGTTTTAAATGAGTATATATATAAATATAAATATAAATATAAATATATTCATTTGTTGAATTATTAGCGAAAGTTTTGAGGAAGTAACTTCAGTTTGCTTTCTTTGTCACTGTTTTATATCCATTAGTGGAAGTGGTTTTAGGGAATTGATTTAATAATAGTGCTTTTTAGCAGAATTAATTGATGGTTTTGTCTTTGATTTATTTGGTCTGGTGTCATAGCTTAGGCATGTCAACTGCTGAGTCTGTTCGAACATTTTCCTTTAGAGTGTTGCTTGTGCTACATATTAGGCTAAGTTTCTCTTGTAGTATGCTAGGCAGTTCATTTTTTTTTTCTAATGGTAAACGTTGGTGTCAAAGCCTGCAATTGGATTGGCTTGGAAAAAAAGATATATTAGGCTAAGTTTAAAAATCCCTTATTGCTCAACTCAAAACCAAAAAAAAAAAAAAAACACCTTAGGACTATTTATATAAAATAAATCTATATTAAATTCTTATATATTATTTCATATGTGATTTGTAAATAATAAGTCAATTAAGTACTGTTATGGAGCACACCTATGACTCAAATATATGTTGTCATGACATAATTTTCGCCGGATTAAAGGATTTATCGTTGAAATTAATTGCAATTGTTGATTAAAATAATCAAGTTTTATCAAAGTTTTAATGGATAAGTTGTTCTTGAAAATTGTGGTGTTGCTTAATTATAAGTCTTTGTTCATGAAGTCATGGCTTTCAAACAGTTTAAAGAGGACTTTTCTTCTGACTTTGCTATCAGTTTGTCTTTGTTTGTTTAATTTATTTTATTTGTTAAATTACTAATGAGGTCTTTAATTATCCTTTTTGCCTTTGTAAGGACCTTGATTGGTATTGCAACCTTAATTTAGCCGCTACTCTTCGTAATAATATGCTTCCTTACCCCCCAAAAAAAAAAAAGGTCAAGTCAAAAATATTGTTTGAGTTCATATCGCTCTGGATTAATTGTGTAACAATTTTAAAATAAAATTATTCATTCAAAATCATTAATAAAAAATGAGAAGGTTTATGATTATGATTTAATTAAAAATTTCTTATAATTTGGGTTCAACATGATGATAAAAAAAAGATTTATAAACGTTGAAATTTGAATCTTATTTTTACGAGATATTATTTTTTAAGTATAATTATTTAAATAAATTATAGTTTATGTTTTTGCCTTTTTCATTAAAACTAAAATTATCTCATATACCTTGTTTGGAGACCTATATAATTTTGTTAATAGAAAATTTGATAGTAGTTTATATGATGTAATAGTTTTATATCACTAACATTAAAATTAGAAAAAAGCATTTATTGTCGTCAAAATATCAAAATTACTCAAATTTGATAATTATCAAATATTAAAAAAATTTTAATAAAAAATTATATATAGTGTAATAGTTTAATTCGATTGACATTAATCTTGAAAATTGTAAAACTTTTAATAATATTAAGAGCTTTTTAAATCATTTAATCTTATTAACAATTTAAAAAATTATTAAAAAAAAATCTACTCCTACTCTCAAGAACCTCCAAATATCCTGTCGGGACATTTGCCTGCAAATGGTGAAAGAGATCACGCGTTGCAACCGGCCAACGAGCAAAGTCTTCCACCTTTTTTTTGGTCTTTGGCAACTGTTTTTGTTTAAGGTACCATCCAACCGCAACAGGCCAACGCTACTTTTTCTTCTCTTTAGATTTTTCGGACTTCGGGATTTCGATTTTCTTTTTTTTTTATTATTGTGTTTTGCCTTCTTCAGCATTCAAAATTTTGATATTTTCACAGCAGTGGCAGATCCGTACATTAAGATAGAGTGTCCATTAACACTCTAAAATTAAAAATTAAAAATTTTTTGAATATCCTTTCTATCAATAAAATATTTGTTGATAAAAAATTATTTGAAAATAAAATTTTTATTTTTGATTGAATAATTATTTAATTACATATATTATCAAATTGTGGTGATGCATTTAACAAAATCAGTAATAATGTCTTTTTTTAAGATATAAGAACTTATCGTAAAAAATTGTAATAATATATAAATATATTATTTTAAAATTTATTTATAAATTCATATATATTATAAGCAAACACTTTTTAAAAACCATTTTTGATCTGCCACAGTTTCACAGTAAAACGGGAACATAATTTATGTTTATACTATTAAATGTAGCAATTATATTTGAATTTAATTCATATTTCACTCCTTGCTTATTTTTAATTAAATAAGATTTTAGATTTTGTACTTGTTTTTCTTTTATACTGACTTCAATAAATAAATAAATAAGTCAAATAATAAAAATAATTGTGACATGCCTCAAATGGTAAGGATAAAAGGTTAGGGGAGATTTTCATAAAGATCTTAAGTTTAAATAGTGATACTCTCTTGTATAAAAAAAATTATAAAACTAATTAACAATACTGCTTTTTTAGGACGAACCACATATGGGAATTAAAAAGGGTTTTCTTCCCACCGTTTAAAGAAGTTAGAGAGGAAGTTTCTTGGGAAATTGCACAGTAATTACAATAATTTTGACATTAAAGTCAAGCAAGTAGAAATGGGGACAACTTAAGACAAAATGTTGGGCCATGCATAATAATTAAAGGATAGATTTGATCAATGGAGTATGATTTAAGTAGTAAAGGAAGTATGTTTTGGTTTCAATTGCTTCGTTTAAATTCGTTAAGAGAATAGAAAATTTTTTTTAATAATTTCATTAAATCTAATATAAATAAATCTATTTAAATTAATTCAAAAAAAATATTGAATAAAGTGTGAAGTACTCTTACCATTGAAAAGATACAGTTTTTTAAAGGATAGGTTTATATCTCAAAATTACATCAATGGAGATTTCCCTTTGTCTTTTGCCAGCTGTTAGGGTTTTATTCCTTAGCGATCATCGTTAGAACAGTATAATTTATTTAATGCTAATAATATATATAAAAAAATTTTACTAAATCTAAAATAGATTCTGATGAATCAATTAGTATCTTGAGTAAATCTAAATTTTTGTCCATTGAGGATAAATTAGTGTGATCCAAATATTGGAATTATTGAGTTAAAAAAAAGAAGTTTGAGAGGAAGTTTCTCTAAAAACTACACATTAATTACAAAAATTTTGGGACTAAAGTCAAGTAAGCAGAAATGGGGACAATCTAAGATAAAATGTTGGGTAATGCATATATGAGAAGCAAGTAAAAGATTCAGAAATTTTTTTTTTTTTTTAGAATTTTTACTTATAATGTATAAAATTTTGTTGATAAATTTATCAATTTTGTTGATGAAATTTTGTCAACGGAATGGGTATCACGATATAAAATTTGAAAGTATCTAAAAGAAAGTAATTTTTAAAATGTTTTTATTTTTTAATTTTTGAAGTGTTTATAAACGTCATACTTTTAAATATGGATTTGTCCCTGTAAGAAACTAACTTTATATTATAGTTACAATTAAAGGATAGGGTTTTTCTTTTAAAATTAATTAAACATAGGTTTTATTAACAAATGTTTGATTTAAGTGACAATGGAGTGTTTTTTTATCTTAGTCGTTGTTTGGACTCGAATTGGTTGAGAAATTTAAATATTTTTTTTTTATAAATTTACTAAATTCAATATAAATAAATATATGTATTAAATAAAATCTACAAAACTTTTATCGCTAAAATAATAAAAGATACGTTTGCAACTTTGTATCTCAAAGTTTCATCAATGGAGATTTTCCTTTCTCTTTTGCCAGGTGTTAGGGCTTTATTCCTTAGCCATCATTTCATGGAATTGTGAATTTATTTAGTTCTAGCAATAATATATAAAAATTTACTAAATCTAGAATAGATTATGATGAATCAATTAGTATCTTAAGTAAATCCAAATATTTTGACCATTGGGGATAAATTAGTGTGAATGAGGAATTATATATTGAGTTTAGAAAGTTATCCCTAATCATTTTTAAACTGAGTTCACACTAATATTGGAATTATTGAGTTTAAAAAAATTTTTTTTTTTTTTACTGTTAAGGAAGTTGGAGAGGAACTTTCTTCAGCACATTGATTACAATAGTTTTGACACTAAAGTCAAGTAAGCAGAAATGGAGACAACCTAAAAAAAAATGTTGGGCAATGCGTCTATGAGATCAGCATTAAAAAAAAAAAAAACGTATGCATATGGGAAGCTAACTTTATATTATAGGTTTGTTTGTCAAAGTTACATTAATGGAGTTATTTTTACTTGATTATTATAATTAAAGTTTCATTTAGCATTGTTGTTACGGTTTGGAAAATTTAATTTGAAAAAAAAATATTTTTAAAACTGTGGTAAAAAATTATGATTAAAAAATTTAAGTTTTTTAGTATTATTATAAAAAAATATTGTTGATATATTGAAAAAAGTAAAAATATATATAAAATAATAAAAATTTAAAGTTAAATGAATAAAAATATAATTTTACATTCCAAAGTGCGTTTTAAGCACAAATACACTAGCTTTTGCATTTGATTTACAAAATCAAAGCTCAAAATTTCCACTCTATTTAACATTAATGTTGTGGTGGAAACAAAATTTTTAATCAAAAGCACTTTTACACTTTAAATGCTAAATAGGAGTCCGGCACTCAAAATTCACTACTCTACTAATCAATGGCACGGCTTTTGGCCAATGGAGATTTTCCTTGTCTTTTGCCAGCTCTAAGGGTTTTATTCGCTAGCCATCATTTCATGTGAATTTGATAATCTATCAAAAATTACTAAATCTAGAATAGATTCTGATAAATCAATTAGTATCTTGAGTAAATCTAAACATTTTGACCATTGTGGATAAATTAGTTTAAATAAAGAAGTTTGGATACCTTACAATCATGCTAGCATTGGGTTTTGATGAGCTGATCTGAAAAAATCTGCTTCTTTTCTTTCTTATTTGTCACAATTTAGATGAAGCAGCTACTTTGATTTTGGCCCCATGGATTCAAGGAAGGGATGCTTCGAGGAAATTATTTTGAAGAAACCAAAAATATCAATCCACTTTTAAAAAGCAGTCTTCAGATATTACAATGTTTGATGATAAAGTTGTTCTAAACAAACAAAATAGCTTTGATTCAATTAATGGAGCTTACGCGGTTTTGGAAATAATTCTTCAACTTGAAAGATAATTAATTGTTTTTTCTTTGGGTTACGTTTGACTATATTGTTAATTTTGATTCAGCAAAATTAATTTACAATTTTAAACAATACTTCGATTTTGGTTAAAGAAAAGTTTATCAACCGACCATTTGACCAGTATTAAATTTATATGATTTTCTATGTAGAATGCTAATTTTTCCTTTTTTTAATAAAAAATGCAAAATTTTGTAATTTTTTACATTAAAAGTATAAATTATAATCATAATTAAATATTATATTCACATGTAAAAAATATTAAATAATCAAATAAAAAAATCAACATATTAAAACATAATTAAATAAATATAACATAAAGTTGAACCAAATTCACACAATAATTTTGAATTTAAAATTTAAAAATTTAAAAATCTCTTTCTCACTATTAAAATAAGGCTTTATTGGTGAAATTTTCATAATTTTAACTGTTCGTACGTGAAAAAATATTTTACGATCTAGGGGTAAGAGATTATCAAAGTTTTATTTACGTATTAACGGGTTAAAGATTTAGTTTAATTGTCAAAGTTGCAATAAAATATGTAATGTAGACTGATTATACTTGAATTGCCATGGCTTGCAAACCTGGCCTTGCAAACCTGGCCCAATGTTGTAAGGTTTGGACGCAAGATTTGGGCTCAAATCAGAAGATTAAACTTAACCACGTAGGTTTAAGGGCAAAGGGAGGAAAAACAAAATATTTGTCTTATAAGTTTTAACTTTTTAAATAAATTACACTTGATCATGTGGTGAAATGATAAAGTACATGTAAATTACAATGTTGTAATCAAATCTTGATATATTACAATCTTTAGCTTATAAAATTTGTTTTTATTTTTAGGTTTTGCTTGATAGAAAAGATAACAAAGGTGAGTAAGAAATATTTATTAATCTAATAATTAAAATTAATAATCATTTTTTATTTTATAGCTTAACTATTAAATTAATAAAATTTTCATCCTATTTTTTAAATCTTTTTTACAAAATAAAATCTTAAACTTTAGTTGGATGTATTATGAGAGGAACTCTAATAATAGCTGTGCTTTATGATTAAATTAAAAGTCCAATTATAATACTCTACATCATCTGCTTATGCACGTCATCTGCTTTGTCAATGGCTAACTCCCACACATGATAACCCTCAAATAGGGATTTGAGAAATATCTCATAGTCATATACATCCTAATTCCAGAAAATATGTATACATAATGTAGAATAATGATGGAGTCAGAAATTTTATTTAGTAGATGCTGGGTTCAAATATATTTAATTATAAAAAAACAACAATAATAACATATACTCATAATTGTTAAAAATTTTATAGTTATCCTTGACAAAATTTTATATTTTGAAAAAGTTGCACAATTATTTCAGTATTAATATTTTTGACCACTTTTTTTTTAATATATACAATTAAGTTATTATTCAGCTTGACTTTTCATTTGATTGTGCAAATGGGTTTTCAAATATTATTGAAAATGCTTTTGTTATTGTGATAATACACCTGGTAAAATCAATGTTAATCTCAATAATAAATAAGCTAATCAATAAAGGCTCTTTAAATTTTATCTAACATACACATAATTTCGAAAGAAGTTTATTTAAGCACCCATTGAATCGATATAGCTTAGCCTTTGATGGAGAATGGAGCCACCAAAAACAATAAAAACAATCTAACAAAATCTATAAACTATCTCAAATAAATGGAATTGGTGTTTAAAAGGAAAATTCTCGAGTAACACTGATGACTTTGGATTTGGTAGCAAAAGGAATAGCACCAAACTTTTATTGATAAATTCAATCCAATCAATAAAGATAAAAATTGACAAGATATTTAGCTAAAAACAAAAATTGATAAGATATTTAGCTTGAATTCTCTGTCATTTTGCTGATGTGGTGGGCACAAGGTTTTTCAAACCAAATTAAAAAATATATAGAGCTAAAATTTGAAGAGTTATGAGCTACACCTACTCGCTTTAAGTTTACTCAACAAGCAAACCAAACCTTGCATAACCTAGCGTAATTTGAAAATGGATTCAAGGTAGGAAACAATTAAGAGGCTAATCAACTCAAATTTCATTTTATCCCTTTTTTTTAACCTAGAAAAGAAAATGAATCACATTTTATAATTAAAGAAAGTATATAAAAATTCAAAGGGATAATGTTTTAAATGATCATTAAACTATACTGAAATATTAAATATAACATTTAAGTTATATATCTATTAACTAATGTGATATTTGGAGAGTTGTTTAACTGTCACATATCATCATTTAGAACTAATAACGTTAAAAGTAATTGAATTTTTATTATCTTATTTGTTCTATATGTGTGCATATAATATATATGGTCATTTCTATTCATCTATTGATACAAACTCCATTTAAACTGTTATGAAGATGATAATTCTAATTTCTTTTCAGAAAATCTACACATTTGACATTTGCACTTAACCTTTTGAGCTATTTCTTAAGCCTTTTGTTTCACGTAACCCTTCAACTTTGGCAATCCAGTGAATGCCCCGTTTTGTTTAAGCATCCACAATTTTGTTTTCGCATCTTGCGTGTTTATAGTTTAAATAATGCTACTATCATTTCTTTCAGCAAAGTGGTTGAACATGTATGTCTGCTTAAAGCAAACGGGGATTTATCTGATGATGAAAAGAAAGAAATGCTGGATTATCTTTATATATCTTATTATCAGATGACTCAAATTGTTGCAATATATGCTATTGCGGTTGGAAACACAGTAGCTGATGCATCTAAAGTTGCTGGTTATAATTCTTCTTTAAATGGCAATGTTGTCATCAATGAAGCAGGGAATGCCACAATAGTTGAGAATGGAAATGTTTTTGACAATGTGGGTTAAGCTTCTGCTGCACCAAAGTTTGTGGATGGTTCTAGTATGTTTTTCTTTGGCATGTTTGTAACATGCATCTGTTATGAATAGGGAATTTTTTCTTGATTTCAGTTTGTGTTGAAAGTTGCATTATGTAATATTAATTGTAAACCTGTTCAATATGAGAATTTAAAAGAAGAATTTTGGTTACGAAATAAACTTTAGCTGCTTGTATTATTCTAAACTAAATAAAACTCTCATATTTTCTTTAGGCCATGTTCATATCATCTAGAAAGATGTGGAATCTTTATTCTTGAAATTATCTTGATAATCTTGCGTTGAGTTACAGATCATTCAAAACAACTTAGTTTGTTCTATGTATTAATTGTGTTGTTTTTCTCTTACTTAGCTAGATGGTCCATCAATGAAGGACTGGAAAAAAAAAAAAAAAAGAAGAGCTGCTTCATTTAACATCATTCCTAGTAGTATTGGAGCTGCTAAGGTAAGAACACTGTTTAGATTAGCTTTAGAGAGTTCATAAGAACTCTTACTTTTATTTCATAATTATCATATTCGTATTTTTTAGAGATTGATTTATGCTAAGAATACTGTTGATTGCAAAATAGAAAGATAATTAGTTCAATGAATTCCTTTTTCTACAATTATGCATACAGGACCATAGTTCTCAATAGGTTAGGTTGTTTTTCCTTGGTATCCTTCACCACATCAACATCCAACGCTAATATTTTTTGGGATGAATTCTTTTTTTTTTCATTGTCTGTTTTGAATGGAAAATTGATTGGGATGGCTTTCCGTGTTCCCACTATTGATGTTTTAGTGGTCATAGTAAGATTGGAGAAAGCCAACCTCTTATGATGAAATCAAAGTTACTATCAAATAAGAAAAAAATTTTTTGTTGTACTTTAAAGTGTGCTCCTATTGAAGTTTTTTCTATTTTTTTGTAAGAGTTGTTGAAGATTATTTCTTGATTAGGTTGAAGGTGAGTAAAAGTTTGGTTTTCGGTTTTCAATTTTTTTTTGTGGGATTAGATGTTAGTTTTGTTTATTTTGATGAATTTCAATTATGCAATGAATTTGTTATTTGATTTCTCTGCAGCCGTCTGTGATTTTGTATATATTGATTTCCTTTTATGTGAATTCAAATGTCATTGTTTTTTAATTATGAAATCTTATTTTTTTGCAAGTATATTGGAGATATTAGGTACATATTTTCCTTTTATCTTCTCTTTCTAATTTTTCATATGCTATTTTTCCTCTTTTTTTTTCCTATGCTGCATTTTTTTCTTTTTTTTTTCTCCTTTTGTTCTTTCTTATCTCCTTTGTGATGTGAGTTTTGATCTTTAAATTTTGAGTGCAATTTTTTAAAATAAAATTTATCTTTAAAATTTGAACACATTCTTTAAATGTTTAGTGAATGAGGAATATGCATCTAAAGTGAATGTTCATCCACCAAAGATATTCATTGGCAGTGTCCATCTTCCCTTTACTCTTTTTCATCATAATGCCCATGGTCCTTTCTGGTATACATTATTAATTCTACAAAAATGCAAGATTACATGTTGTCAACTATACAATGCTTTGGCAAGAATTATTAATTCTTTGCACTAACCTTCCTCATAGTTTATCTAAAGATACCAAATTGAAAATGGTTGAACTGCAACAAAATATATCCAACTTAGAAGAAAATTTAAAGAATAAAAGGTTGTTCTGGTCAAGACTTGCATTCAGTTCTCATGCCTATACTTAAATACGTAACTAAGATTTAAGGTTGTGATGTCTTATTTCAGGGAAGAGATTCAGGAAAGTAGTAGGAGGTTGAAAGAGATTGAGTCTATGCACAACATTCACCTGAGAAAAAAATAGGTTTGCAGAGATATGCTTATGGAAATATTTTAACTTGATGGATATTAGATATTAGATTTTTCTTTAAAAAAATCAAAAGCTTTTGCGTGATGAGGAGAAAGTCTTAGAAGAAATGAAAGAGAATTCTAAAGGTAGACTTCTTTAAATTCTTATTACTAAGAATTTTTATTTTGCTGTGTAAATAAAGTAGACATTCTTCCTTCTTACAAATGAAGCAATCTTATTTAACTAGAAATCAGGTTTTAGGTTTTTCTTTTTTTTGGCTTTCATGGTCATTTGCAATCTAATTAATTATTATTTTTTGTTTGCTTGATGAGTAGTTGAAACTGAGAAATATTGCTTCGAGCTTTCGAAGTTTCGTGCTGAATTAGAACCTCGGGGAAAAAAGTTGATTCTGCATAACTGGAAGCTGCTCTCACCGAAAGCAATCTTCTAACTCAAAAGGTGTGGCTATATATTGCTATTCATTTGGTAATTAGGTTGATGAAGTTATGATAGCCTTTAGATCTTTCTCCCTTCAATTTTAAGTGATTGTGATAATTTTCTTTTATATTCTCCCAATTAGGTTGGAACAGAAATAACATTTAGTATACTTTTTTTATATCATGAAACTGTTTTCCTTCATAAAAATCAATCTTAATAAGATTGCATCATTAAGCAGCTGTTTATTAAAGGTTTTGGAAAGATTATTAATTCTTTGGGTGAATTTTCTTCAACTATGCAATGCTCTGGTATGATAAAACTCTGATTACGATAATTTTCTAGCTTATAATTACTAAATGTTTTAAGACACTTTCTCTTTAGCAAACTATCCTTTTTCACAGTTCTTTACCTTTAAAATATTTATTCAACATTCTCTATGTATTTTCACAGCTCATCTAAGTACTATTTCTTTAATCTTTGTGTGCAATTTTTCTGATTAAATTACTGTTAAATAATTAATTTATATTAATTACATATATCACTCAAAATTTAAACTCAATTACTCTAACAAATATGATGAAATGAGGCTACCCACACTAGTATATATAATAATTATCTTACCAATTAAGTTGGATTAAAATATAATATAAACGAGTTGAAGTAAAATTTTGATACCGAATACATTGCCTATCACATGTTCAATTAAAGGCTTCAATTTAACAAGTTCTCAACTTGAATTTTAAGATCCAAACTCGAAGACAGTATTGTATTAAGTATATTTTATAATTTTAATTATGAATTTTATTAAAAATATTAATATATTAATATAATTTTATTAATATTTTAATAATAAATATAAAATAAATGAATGAGTCGAATTAGGCTTTTGTACAGGTTTATATTTTTTAGATATCAATTTTGTTCAGCTTGATTCATGGATATTTACATCAGCCACTCCTTTCCAATCAAGCCCGATCTGATGGGACCCAACACAAATGAAATTAAAATAGTAAATATTAAGAAACAAATAATTATATTATAAGCTATTAAGCACCCATTTTTCATTCCATTTCCATTTCTTCAAAGGCAAATTCCGGCTATGGCGGTTGCTGGAGGAACCACAACGACGTCGTCGGTTGCTCTACTGAAGCTTTAGCGTATCCTTCCAGCTCCTACTTCGAGGAATCTCTGGGGTGGGAAGGAAAACCACCCATAAGGAAAAATGGGTTCGAAATTTATGGGTGTGAAAGCGAGGTTTGGTTCTTTCAGGAGTGGTGGTGCTGGTGTTTTGGAACAACCCAGTTTCGACCAGTCCCAGTTTGACCCTTCTACTCAAGTTCTTGACGGCCAAATTCAATTTCTTTTTTTCTTGCTTTTGAGTTTTTCCTGTTAAAGTTTTGTTTTTTTGGTTAAAAGAAGCTACAAAATGGGAAATCCAAATTTGGGTTTTTCTTTTCTTTGATATTTGTATACTTTTTATTCTTGGTAAGATCGTTTAATGGAAATCTTCCGGTTTTTTTTAATCAAAGACTATGGTTTTGGAATAATCAAGTAACTTTTTAACTTAATTGCTAGTCAGAAGAAAAAGACTGGCAAGATTGAAAAGAGATGGGGATGAAAGATTAGGTGGAGTTCAACTATTAGAATCTTACCAATTGGAGAAAATGAAATGAACGAGTCTTTGATGTTTTCCTTTATGATGACACGGTTCCACTTTTGTTTATTGCTTCAATTTTCCATCAATATTTTTAATGCAAAGCATAGATGTTTTGATCTAACAGTTTTAGAAACGTTACGATTACATAATGCAAAAAAGAGAAAAAATAACATGAAAGTGAGACAGTATAAATTTGACAAAAATCGTACATGAAAATGGAAAAAAAAAGTGTTTGTATTTGGAGTATGACACGAATTGGTGACACAGTAATTTCGTGTTTACGAGATTAGTATGACAAGTATAACTTTCTTGCCTTATTTACCTGTGGCTTGAGTTAGGCTGGGTTTGCTTCAAAATTTCAATGTGAAATGATGTTAATTACGATATTGGCACTTGAAAAATTGACAGTCATTGATCGAAATTTGAACTATTAGTACATGGCTACAGTCTGCAGTGGTAGATTGATTCCTCACCTAGTTAACTTAGCCTGAGCACATGCAAATTGGTTCATTTGCAGTTCCATGGGTGTATCTATATATATATATATATATATGTATGTATGTATGTGTATGTGGGTGGGTGTGTTATTATGTTTGTGTGAGTTCAAGTCAGTCTTCTTTGCTGCTGTATGGGTGTTTATTTCCGTGTACAGCTGTATGATCATGAAACGCTGATGTACTTTTATTTGACTAATGACCTAACTCATCTGAAATTTCATAGATCAAGTAACAAAATGTATAATTAGCTTAGTCAACAAATGATAAAACTAGTTGATGGAAAAAAAAAGAAAAAGAAAGATTCCTTTTTCTGGTTTGTGATTCCTGTGATGGATAACTCATTTGCTTACTATGTTTATTTCTTACAACAACAGGTAGTGATGTTGGATATGAAAGGTACTGGCAGCGGAGACAGTTATAGAGTATTGCTGGTTGATGATGCTCGTCATTCAGAAAATTAGGTAATTTATTTGCTTTGTCATTAAGCATGTGTGAAAATATAAATAGTTGATGTCTGGAAGCTCATGTCTGAATTTCATTGATACGCAGCTTTAAATGCTCCTTTTATTTTGAAACTACGTGTCTCACCACTCTATCAAACAAACTAAGTAGTTAAAACTTAAAACATTTGTGTTATTTGGCAATTGATCATGACATTACAGTCAATTCGTGTTTTATTTTGCATTTTTATTGATACTTTTATCTTATACTGTGTTTGTTATTCTGTTACAGTTGCGACGGTTTTGCCCAAGTTGTTCCATCTGTTACACCTGATGATGCAAGAAAACTGTTTCACGTATCATGAGAAAATGGAGTGGCTGTTGTGATTGTCACAGTTAAGGTATGTTTATTCTTTTTCATCATGAATTATTTCTATGCCATGTGGAGTTTTTTGTTGAGTTTGATTTTTTTTTTTTTTTTTTTGGTTTAAAAGGAAGGCAACGCCTTATTACATGAAAAAAGAGAAGGTGATGCTTGATTCAAACCCAAGTTTGCATCTAATTATTTAAAACGCTTTTGTTTTTCTTGCTCCATTCATTTAAGCCTACTACTATTTATCCAGGTCTAGTAAAATACCCTTGCAATTACTTCATAAAATATTAATATGTGAAATTTTGTTTGAAATTTGCTATAATACCCCTATTAAATTACATATTAAATGTTAAATAACATATGTTAAAATGATTTTCATAAAAATTATTATAACGTCCCTTTATTGTTTGGTATGATGTTGACACAAGTTGAAATTTGCTACAATATTTTTATACCATAATTATTAAAATATCTCTCTTCTCATAATTAATTAAAATTATTATAATTATAGAAATGTTCCTCCTACCATAATTGGTTAAAATTACTATAATGCCTTTATATCATAATAATAAAAATACTCCTCCAACCACAATTGGGTAAAATTAGTATAATACCACTAATATCATAATTACGAAAATATCTTCCTATCATAATTGATCAAAATTACTATAATGCCCATCATACTATAATTATGTAAATACCTTTACGAGAGGAAGTTGAAATGTGACTTTTTGTTTCAAAATTATTATAATGACCTATTAAATTACATGTTAAAATTTAACATAATATAAAATTAATTACATATTAAATTATTAAAATGTCCTTGCCATTGCTTTATAGAATTTGATATGTGGTATTTTATTAAAAATAATCAAAATTGAATAATCAAGTGAGCTAGATAAATATAATTTCTATTTAAATTAAAATTAAATAATTTATATTTTAAAATAAAAAATTTAATCCCAACATAGTGGGGGGCCACACATTAGTCATATATAAAAGTTAAGATAAGAGATTATACATTTGAAATTATAAACAACACATATTTTAAATAACAATAATTATTATTTTACTATTTTAAATATATATTGTTGAGTATTTTATTGATTGAAAACAATATGTCATATATAAATAGTGAAATATATTTTGTGAATTATTTTAAACAACACATAATTTGGATAGTTATGAATTATTTTGTTATTTTAAATATATATTATGGAGACATTGTCATTTTCTTATGTAAGCTATTGTTTAATATCTTTAGTAGAGCATCACTTGTGGAGGTTGGAGACTTTGACTTGGAATAGTGTAATTTACAGTTTTACACCGTGTAAATGTGTAATAAGCTACTATTTAGTATTTATTGTCTTCAGTTATTTAGTAATTAGTCTTATTGGCTAATTGTTATAACTTGTAAATTGATAGTTGTTTATTATTTTAATCGTGTTATTCGTATATATTTATATTAGTCATGTTTATTCATATATATCTTTGTTAGTTAGCACTTGGCAGTGGTGGTGATGGAAAGTGATAAGGCTAATTATAGATATGATTTATTTTACGAGTCTAGTTTTTTCCAAATTTGATTTGTGGTTTTCTTTTTTTTTTTTTAATTTTCTTATATTTAAAATTTTTTCTTATTTATATTATAATTTATTTTTTATTTCAATAAAAAGATAAAGTGATAATTTTATAATATTAAAAAGATAAAATGATAATTAAACAAAAATGAACAAGTGTCAAGTAACTGTCCCCTTAAAAGATAGTTTTAATATATAGAATAGATGTTTTTGTAAGAGCTAGGAAAGGTTGAGTCAATTAATGTAGCCATTTACATCCCTGAGTTAGAGAGTTTTAACTATATAAGAAAATTGTTATGTATTTTTCATAATAATTTGATTGATAGTCTAGATACTTCAATATTATCTAAGGTAGATATGCAAGTACTATGATAATAATAGTTTGTGTATATATGAATATTCCTTGCTGTTAAGAATGATCTAATTGGACATTTGATTTGTAGAATCTTAGATTCCAAAGGAAAGTGTGATCTGCAAGAAAATGTAAATTCCTAACAAAGGATGATTCTTGATGGCATAGGATTTTTATATTCCTATGTTTGGTTAGGGAGAAAGTCAGATTATTTATTCTTTTATTTTTACTATAATGTCCTCCATTACATAGAACACAATAATTTTTTAATAAAATAATCGACAAATAATGCAATTTCAAATTGTGTAAACACTTTATTCAAGTGGCCAATTAAAAAAAATTGTATAAAATTACTAATTTTAGTTCATCCAAAAACACAAAAAATAATGAACAATTACTATGTTGAAAAGACTAGTAACGTAGTAATTAATTGTTTTAAAAAAATTACAATGATCAATTAATTACTACATTATGAAATAAAGAAACATAACAATTGATTATTTGATTAAAATTACAATTATTAATTACTAAGTTATAAAATAAAGTAACGTAGTAATTGATTATTTTAAAACAATTACAATGATCAATTACTGCATTATAAAACAAAGTAACGCAATAATTGGTTGTTTGAAAAAAATTACAATGATCAATTACTGTGTTATAAAACAAAGCAATGCAACAATTGATCATTTGATTAAAATTACAATTATCAATTACTATGTTATAAAACAAAGTAACTTAGTCATTGATTATTTTAAAACAATTACAATGATCAATTATTGCATTATAAAACAAAGCAATGCAGTAATTGATTGTTTTTAAAACAATTATAATAATTAATTATCATGCTTTAAAATAAAGCAAAACAATAATTAATTGTTTGTAAAAATTTACAATTATCAATTACTACTTTATAAAACAAAGCAATGCAGTAATTGATTATTTGAAAAAAATTACAATTATCAATTACTACGTTTTAAAGCCTATAAATGCAGTGATTGATCTTTTTATTTGGTAAATACAATAGAAACCTTACCCATTATTTGATTAACCATTTTACAAAGGATTAACCTTAACCCTCGGTTGAACCGTGAACCCCAAAACTCATATAAGAAACCCTAAACAACTTTGTTTCTGTCGTTGTCGTTGTCACCACCATTGTCATTGTTTACTGTCGATTGAGGCAAAAATGTGATTTTTTACCTTTATTTAATTGCTCAATTATTTGTTCATATAATTTGATAATTATATTTTTATTTTCAATTGTTTGCTTGGTGATTTTTCGATTGTGCTTAGGAAAAATAATACAGTTGCTTATGGCACTTACCATGAAAAAAAGAGTACTAGGTTGGTTTTTGGCAGTAGCATATGTAATGGACAAGGTTAGGCAATCACTTGAGAAAAATGCTTGGTGAATGCTTAGTGATTTTTTGAATGTCATCAAGAATATATAAGTTATTCATATTTTTCGAATGGTTGCATGGTGAGTGCTTGGTGATTTTTTGAATGCTTGGTAAATACTTGCTTACAATATGCTTGGCGAATGTTTGGTGAACAAAATAATAATTTTGAAATCATTATGTCTAGATTTGGTTGTTTGTTAATGTCATTTCATATTTAAATTCGTATAGATTAATTGATATTATGGCTTCTAAAGAACATATGTCATCTTCTCCCGAACATGAAGAAGAACATTTAGTTGACACATCCTTTTCAAAAGAAAAAAGTTAGGGGACATGGTAAGTTGCTTGACGTAATTGGAAAAAAAAATACATTTTGACTTCAATATAGATGGGCAACCTATGTTAAGTGGTACAATGAAGATGGCTAGCCATATCAGATGTGTCATCCGACGGACAATATCCATTAACTATGAAAGTTGGATGAAGGTTCTAGATGATTCAAAGGACTGTATAGGAGATTCGGTTGTGGTAAGTTATAATATTCTTAGAGAAACTTATTAATCCTTTATGTGTATTGTTTATGGAATGCAAGTACGCTCATTGTTAACATATCTTTATTTAATCTTTTAGGAACACTTTGATGTCCCTGTTAAGTATAAAAAGATTGTGTTGCAATTTGTTAGGTTAAAATTTAGAGACTTTAAAAGCATATTGACAATAAAATATATTTTATGAAATGCTAACAATACTAAATTGTTGGCTCATCCCCTATCAACATATTCAGATGTTATTAGTGATGAAAAGTGGACAAAGTTTGTTTCAGTTTATCTATCAAATGAATTCAACATATGCATAGCAATCTTCTTTTATTTTTATAATACATTGTTTAAGGTGAGATCTTTATTATTGTGTTACTGATATTGTTTTTTGCAAAAACAAAAAAAGAAGCCTAAAAGAAAATATAGGCCCAAAAAATGATCACCATCGAGCATCGAAAATATGGTATGCAAATGTGAAGCATGAACTTGTGAGTATTTTTTACCAGTTATTTTACACATGGTTTTAGATTACAATGATGTTGGCAACTTATATTTTCATATGGTTTAAGGAAAATATCCAGCTCTGGTAATGAAATATCAAGATGGGATGTTTGAAAAAAAGCTTATATGTCAAAATTTGAAACCTATGCAAACGAAGCAATTGAACAAATGGCTAAGAAAATTGTGAGTTCATTTCATATTATTTATTGTTTGCTATTTTGCCATTTATGCATCTTGTATTTATTTACATTTGCATGTTGTGTTTTATGATGACATTGCCTTGAGATTCACATCCAGTGAAATTCTCATTGGTGATCATGAAGATGTTATGACCTTAACTTTTGGTTCAAAAGACAAACTTGGCTATGTTAGAGGGGCTGGGAACTTTATTTTTTTGCGAACTTATTTCAAAACTCAACGTAAACCCCACTGCTCAAAGATTGCTGATTTTATAGCTATAATAAAGTAGCAAGAACAACAAATTATTGCATTAGAGGCATAGTTGGTATTAATATGAACTAACTTGATTATGGGTTAGTCTTTTACCAATATTCTAGGAAATGAATTTATGGATCAAGTGTTTGAGCAAACTCTTTCTCTAGAAATCATCATTCTTATGATTTTTTAAAAACTTTTTGTTATTATAATTGATTGTTAGATTATTGTGTTTGATTTTATATAAAAATGTTTTATTTTTGTATGTAACAAGTTTTTCAACCACAGATAATCCCACCTATGAAATCTAGTATGCTTGTAATATCTAATTATTCGTGTTAGCATTTACTAAGAGGATCGATTATTACCATCAATGTCGAGGACAGACTATTTGATTATCCTTCGATATTATGGATTGGGTAAGAGGAAATTCTTAGATTTTGTGAGATGGGGGAGATCTTAGTTGCTAAAATTATTGCGTACGTGAGGTTATCTTATATATTTATTTAAATATATATGATGAATATATTTTCATATATTGTGTATAACCTCGACATCGATGCAACCTTACCTAAATATTTTCATATACATGATAATTGAATTTTTTGTCATGTAAACCCACTTACAGAGGTGTGAAAGAGAGACAAATGATTGATACTTATAGATTCATAGATTTAAATTTTATCAATCATGGTATTGCCACTATAAATGTTCATGTTGGTTTTTTGGCTTAAGCAATGCAAAAATGTCCCAATACTTTCTGGCACCTTATAATCCAAAGTATGTTAGTTACTTTTTTAATTGCTTAACTATGTTTGATATACGAATTTTATAATTGTTACTCACATTACATTCTAACATTTAATATTTGACTATGATTTGCAAGGGTTATTGGCAGCTACTTGTCATTAAGTGCGTAACATTTATAGTTTACTTTTTTGAGTTAGGAAAAAAAAGATCAAAGCCTAAACCCGAGCTTATCAATATAATAAAGAGGTATTCATTTTTGTTATGTGAACTACTATACGATTTTTTTATAAGTATAATATAAGTTTACAAGTTCCTTTGTGTTGTTTCAGGGGATTAGGTGCTATAAATAGAAAGAAAAAAATAAATTGGGTTACATTTTCAGTAAGTGTCAAAGCTATTATTTTCTTTATTTGTTTAAAAGTACTTTGACTAAACAACAATTATTTTGTAGGTTCTTTGTCAACCAGGAACAATAGAATATGGATATTATGTCATTTGTTTTATGAAGAAAATTGTTATTAACGATCTTATGAGAACACCAAATAATGCTAGCATAAATTTGAACTATTAATACTTGTTTCTATTAACCACAATTATGAAAAGCAAATTGATTGACATTCACTCATTACTTTTTTTCATGATGGGCTGAAAAGGAACAATTCCGGCAAGACGAAATTAATGAAGTCTGAAATAAAATGGTATGACTATGTCTCCACATTTGCACATTGAGCATTTAAGACAACGAGTTAGCAATGATATAATATATGTATAGAACTCCAAATTCTTTGTATTTCATATGAATCTATATTTTTTCATTAATAGAATTCATAATTGTTTCATTTATACAACTATGAACAAATTAATCATATATACAAGTATAAATTGTATCATTTACACAAGTCCAAATTTGTTCTATTAATACAAATAACAAAATGGTCATTTATACAAGATAAAATATTGTCATTCATAGGTGGCTTGTATCTAATTTCAACATATGTTTGTCATATCTAACTTCAAGCTATCTAGCATTATATATACACATACAATACAAAACATAAATTAAAAAACTATAACCCAATCTATGTTTGTAATATCCAAATCCAAATTCAAGTTGTAAGTCATATACATAAATTTAAAAATTGTAACTCAACAATACATAACATATGAATGTTGTAAAGATTACAAATAAGCAATATGTGTTTAAGAGGAGGAAAGTCAAAGGATAGGCAATAAGCATTACATTCATATAACTACTTTCATATATAATCCTTTCTAAATACATGAGGAAGTGCAAAGAAAAAATCTATTTTATGAATATCTTTTACTATATACTCACTAGTAGAGAGGATTTCATTAGTCGAGAAACTGTCGATTTGCATTATTTCATTAAAAAATGACATTCTTCTATCACTACTCTTGGCTTCTTTCTTGAAGAAAGATGAACTACCCTTGATTTCTGTTGTAGTCTCACTATATGCATGCCTTATATTGTTTATAGCAAAGTAAGTCAGATATTTCATCATTGCTTCTAAAATGCTTTTTTCCTGATAACATTTTAGTGGTAGATGAATTTACCATACAAGTTGAACCTATACCTTCACCCTCCTCTACTTTCTTGCTGCATGTTCATTATAAGACTCAATCTCCGAAGAGCTAAAGTCTACATCCTTACCAGCATTTAATAATTCAACTGCATCAGTTGCTATTTTAGTTATCTGACTAGTTGCTATGTCGATTCCAAATATAGTAACAAAATCATCAAAGTGAGGAAAAAGTTTGTTCCTTATCCCTTTAACATGTAGACAAGTCTACATAAAAGTTAAATTAAATATGTATAAATATTTTGAATAGAAATCAACATTAAAGTAACTTGTAGTTATGGTAAACTACTTACTCGAACCCACTAATTAAAAATCAACTTTTCAATAGTGATACATTTTTCTCAATCATTTCAACAAAATCCATTTGTATCTTTCATATCACAAATAGCATGATATTGTCTTTTCAGTAGGTTAACCATTGACTCGATGTGTGAGTTGGCTTTAGGTTGGGATTAGGAAATTAGCGACTCTAACACCAAATCAAGATGTCCTAAATATCCAACTCTGAATATTCTATTATATGTTCTCCATCTAGGATTATTTATCGAATAATGTAGGCATTGGACAAGATACGTATCGTTCTCCTTTGTCCATGAATGGTTACCTAACGATGAGCATTGTGTTTTTCTTCATGAAGTATTTCTTATAGGATGTCCAAAAGTAGCACTAAATGAAGACATTTTGATATTCTAATCGTATGGTTAGACATCATGCAACATAATGCATATCAAATATAAAATCAATAAAGACGAACATATAGTGATTGCATAAAGTAAACCAACTAACATGGAAACAAAACAAAAATTATTCCAAACAATAGTTAACTATACAGTAGACTCATCAAGAAAAAATTAAGGAAAATATATATTTAGAAAAGATAGAAAACAAATTGTACACTCAATAGCATTGTACAAACATCAATTTAACCAATAAAACAAAAAAAGACTATAATGTCCTTAACACTGGGATTACAACCAATTGGTGAACATCTCATGTACCAAATTGTCTCTAAACTGTGCCGAGCATCATTTGGCACAACGTTCCTAATTAAATCTTAATGTTTAGATCCATCTAGTTAGCTATTGTTTCTTTCAACAACATCAACTTCAATTGGATCAATTGCCATCTCAGACCTAATAAAATTATAGAGAAGTCAGCAAGTAAAAATAATTATATTATGTGCTTTTATTAGATAAAATGACTACTCCCTTAAAATTGTCCATTTAGTTATCAATAAATCAAAACATCTTTTGATATAATTTTTTACTTGAAAGTGTTTCATATTGAAGTATTAACGAGGTATCGTCAGTTAGTGTCCTGACCTCCAATCATTCAAATGGTATTTTTGACATCTATAAGGTTCCAAAAAACCTTTCCCATTTGTGTATCTAACATCACACAAATAGTAATAACTTATTACAGTGTCACAACATTAATACACAAACAAAAATGTGTTCCATACAAAACTAAAATCAAAATATTCAAGCTAATACCTTATGGGATCCTTAACCCATTTCTCCATATAATGGCATCCCTTAGCATTTTGCCATATGCTGTAGAACTTTCCCAACCAGGTAGAACATATATGATTGCATATTTTGTGTGCAAATACCAAGAACATTGATAACAATTTCATTTTTCCTAGTTTTGTATCTAGGCCTGTCAATTGAGTCTACATTTACCTTCATGTATATTCCATCTAAAGCACTTAAACAACGCTTGAACCATTGTCATCTATTATCTGTTAAATTCTTCGGTATCAGTTTAAGATTTTTAAATAACATGAATGGAGTCTCAAAATAAAATTCAACACAGCATGAAATTGCCTATTAATTATCTCTCTAGATTTGGCTACTTGATGCTTTATAACCATATTTTTTGTATAATGGCCAATGATATGGAGTAAACTAATAACCAATTCTTCTATTGACATTTGTCTAGATGCTTGTAATCTATCTTGTTTCTGAATCAAATGACATAATTTTAGAAAAACTCTCTTATCAATTTTACAATTATCTATACACTATTTATCGCTTTAAAAAATTATTGCAGTTAAGTTTAACTCTTTCATCTATAGCCTACAATATGTGCTATCAACATAAGATAATCTACTTTTTTTTCTAAGTTTTATTGCAAGTAACATCACGACAACTATAATAAATAGGTATGACATAGTCTCCATTTGGTTCAAGTGAAAAATAAGCACTGTTATTAATTACATCTTTTTTTTTTAGTGATAAACGAGTTATAACTGTTTAGAAAAAATATTTTGGCTAATATTGAAAATATGTGTGGAAAGCAAATATGTGCACTTCGTAGATGGAATCTAAGACACATCAAACAGAAAAAAAATTTAAAAACCCGATTTCAAAATTTCATCTCATCATTATGCATGATATTTGTTTGCATATTTTCAGAATGTTGTCTGTATTCATCTCCCATGCATATGTCCTTTAATTCTTATTGTTTATTTTGTTAATTGTAGCATTATTAGTTTTTTTTGTATAAAACTTTTTTCATAGAAGATGTTATTAAAATTTTATGAACTTTGAAATAAAACTAAAATAATATTATGAGGACAATAATTCTTGTTACTTTGCCTAGATGTTAGAGAGTCACCAACAATTATCATCTGCAAAGAATGTTAATTTTATTTTAAAGGAATGCCATGGTGAATCTTAGTCAGAAGAGTTATCCTTAAATTTCGCCTAGATGTTGGAGAAGTCTAAGATAATTCTTTAACTTAAAGATTTTTACAATATTCATAAATAATGATTTCTTTTATAAAAAATAATTTTTTTTTAAAAAAGTGAAGGGCATTATTATTAAACATCAAATTGAAACCATTCTCATCTAATACCAAAAGATAACACATGATTAATAGGTACCATTTTAAACAGGCATTATGGGGGTGTTAATCTTTTCCCATGTTTAACCAAACTCTCGAACCCAACTCTGTTTCAAAGACCAACATAACTTTTTGATAAATCTTAAATTCATTTATGGTTTTATTAAAAAGATAAACTTTTTAGGTAGCCAATCACACCTAACAAAAAATATTGGTGACAACTCCCTATTTTATTTATTTACAAAATTTTACGTCTAGAGGTGGGTTTTCTGAACCTACATATTGCGACAACTTGATGACTCCACTAGGAATACTTTTTTTTAAAGTCAGCCTAAAAATTAATCATATGTCATCCCAAGTGTCAGATTTAGTGGTATATTTAATTTTAATTACCTTTCTTTTAATTCTTTTGAAAAAGATGCATGTTGGTTACATCTATACTTTAGTTTTGCCATTTATTTTTTCTTTACTTATATTGTTTTAATTGGTATATTTCCCTATACACTTTGTATATTCACTTGCATGTATGAGCTTGATACCAGGGTTCTATCCCTATTAGAAGGATATAAAGTAGCTATGTTCTCATGAGGTGATAATTTTCGTATTTGCTAGCGAAATACTCCCACCTATAGTAAACCTTTTTCGTTTGTAGCCTATAATGTGTGAGGATCAAGGCACCTTACTAATTTATAATAGGCAATGATGTGAAAAATAATTTAGGAACTTTTAGATGTGAAAAATCCAAAACAAGCATATAGTGAACCTTAGGGAGCCAGTCTCGAGTAAAGCCATGTCATCCTTTTAAAAATCACCTAAAGTTAAGACATTTTGTATATTCTATTGTATTATATGTTTGCTATGTTATTTTTATACTTGATTATTTTTTAAAGATTACTAATTTATTTCATTTTTGTTGTCTTTTATTTCTGCTACAAGTATCATGCATACATCACATTTCTTGAGGAGTATTATTTTGGGCTGATTCTTAATAGAATAAGCTCTCATGAAGCCTTTAGTAGTGTCATCCATATACAGAATCTCTTTAAAGGTTAAGAGCCAATTATAAGGTACCTAGAAAAAAAAAGATTGCTTAGGGGAAGGTTATATGTTGACGCTTTTCATAGTTATTGTACATGGATCTAAGTCAAAATGACGTACTAATATTAAAAGCCATCTGGAAACAATGAAAAATAGAGATAAAAGAATCTTTTCAAAAGAAATATAAGATGTGGCATTGCTTATGTCAATAAAGATTGACAAATAGCTAATTAGAGAAATAGTACAATTTTAGGATCTATTGTATTGGTGCTTTGTATTTAGCAAAGAGGATTTGACCCCCACAATCAAGGCATAATCTATTGGAAGGAGCATAAAAAGACTGGGTATAAAAGAAGTTAGGTAGGAGCATGAGAGTCAAGATCAAAGAAATAAATAAACATAAAAAAGAAAAAAAATGGGGTCGAGTCTATTTCTTTGATATTTTTGCTAGAGCACATAAAAAAAATCTAGATGATGATTAAGGGTAAAACATGTTTTCCTTTGGCAAATATGGGTTGGTGATATTCCCCGAGGTATTAGGACATGTAGAGGCATAAATGGTCGATTTTTTTGAGCAATTGGATAAGGCATCAACCTATCCCTTACTATCCTAGTTGAAACTATTAGATCATTAAACTATTTTCAAAAGAAAGGGAAGGGCCAATTCGTAAGATATGCTCAGCTACTCTATGTCTAAATTCAGAATCATTTTTGGGGAAAGGAAAAAGTATCATTTTGGCTTTTTTCCACCTATTTTGTTTTGATCAAGGAGTTTGTTACCAAAGAATGGCAAAGAGATTAGACAAAAAAGGTAGTGGATGTAATTCTTTTAGAATCTCACAAACAAGGTCGTAACTTAGAGAGCACCACGGATGCTTCTTTTAGTTATATTATATAGTTATGGAGACAAGCCTTAGGTTTTGTTTTTAAAGATATGGGGACAATTACCTATGCACCTTTTATGGTTCAGAGATAATATGATTCTTGATAATTTGTCTTTATGATTCATGAACTCAACCAACACAAATTTGATTATGGTACACCCAATTATATGAAAGAAGTTTAAAAAGTCATTAGAGCATGAAAACATATTAATTCAATGAATCCAGTCAATTATGCAAACAATGTAGTAAAAGGATACTTTCCATGGAAAGCAAAAAGAATCAATAAAGTTATGCTATTGCCTAAGGATGTTTCAGATTAGTTACCCATCCCCACATCAAAACCAATGTTTACAGCCCTTAAAATTGCCCAATAAGAGTTTGAGGTTGGAAGAAAGAAAAGATACTAATGTTGGATCCGGTTAATTAGCCTAGGTATGACTTGATGATGAAAGATGATGCATTACAAAAGCTGGTCACAAAATAAAAGATGATGAAAAAAATATTTAAATGATCTCCATAAAAAAAAAAAAGAAAAAAAAGTTGTGAATGGATATCAGGCTAGTGTTTGTTAAACTTTTTACATGAAGGTAGGGAATGATATGCTTAGTCAAATGTTTATATGGCTATAATTTAGGAATGATTAGATGATGTATAAGGATTGTTATTGTTAATTAACATTTTTTTTTGCCTAAATTGATCTAAAACAATAATGTATTCAAAATAATAATGCTATGTAATTTGCATTACATGACATGCATTCATACATCAAATTTAATAAATGTGTAGATTAATAATGATAACAATAATATTATACCATGCACTCTAACTTATGATTAATAAATTAAAGTTCAAAAATAGCAAGGCCAAAGATTCTAGATCAATTAGTCCCACATTGTCCTAAATCATGGAAAGAAGAAATGTAACTAGAACTAAACCTAGATGATCCTGTTGAATAAGAGAAATTACATAGCATGACTGAGCTAGTTGGAAACTTAGAAGTATGAAACAAGTATGAATTACATGAAAAAAGGCTCAGAGCTATAGAAGGGAATGACATTTACAAGAGCATTGACACTAATAAACTTAGTCCAGTACCTGACTTAGTCATTTCAACAAAGTTTAAAACCCTTGATTTTGAGAAATACGATGTAACAAGATGTCTCTTTGCCTATGTTACCATGTTTTGTTAAAAGATAATGAGTTATATCTAGAACGATAAGCTCTTAATACACTATTTCCAAGATAGTTTGATTAGATCGATAATAAGATAGTATGTACAATTGGATTGGAGTCGAATCCTTTCATGAAAAAGACTTGGCTAGAGTTTTCATTATCTAGTACAAGCATTTCATTGACATGGCCCCAATAGGTTGTTGCTCTAAAAATATGAAAAATAAGTCAATAAAAACCTTTAAAGAATACGTGCACTAGTGGAAAGATGCAACGGCCTAGGTCTACCATTATTAATAAAAAAAAGATAATTGTGCTATTTGTTAGCATGTTAAATGCCCCATACTATGATAAGTTAGTTGAGAATGGTATAAAAATTTTTTTTGAAATTGGTGATTTCGAGAGAAATAATAGAGAATGCCATAAAAATGGTAAAATTGAAAGGCTTAAAACTTTTAGCACTAATAGGATAAAAAATTTGAAAAAAAAATAACATGAGACACATGTAGTCACTTACAAAATTCCTTACTCCGTTTCGTATTACCCATACCCTTTTTATTATCCTACCACCAACCACATATCCCAATAACCATATCATTACCTAGTACCCCAGCAACCACCATAACGACTAAGCTTTTAATCTCAACCACCCAATTACACCCATGCACCTTTAACTCAACTGTTTACTCAACTAACCAATCAAATCAATAACTAAAAAAGCCCATAAAACAATAACAACAAAAAAAGCCTTATTTTAACTCAATCCCCATGTCTTACATTGACTTGTATCCATAATTGGTGAAAGGCCACTTTATTTTGCCTATCTACGTGGAACCATTAAAGCCACCTTCCTCAAAATGATATGAACCCAATGCCAAGTATGACTACATTATAGTGTTATAGGTCACTCTATCGAGAATTACACAATTCTAAAATATAAGATGTAAGGATTGATAAGGATGGGATTGCTGAATTTTTATACCAAGACTAACCCAATGTTAGTAGAAATTCTCTCTCTAATCACACTAGTAAGACCATTAATATGATGACAGATGAGCGAGGGATATAAGTGAATAAATGGGTTAGTGAAGTGAAAACTCTTATGAGAAAAATCTTTGATTGTTTGGTTAAAATGAGGATGATCCAACCTATGGTTGTTGACATAGTAGCATGAATAATGATTAAGATTGACAATTTCATGCAAAAAATGCAAGACATTTAGTCCAAGATTGCCCAGAGTTTTGGGAGATGTTACAATAGTTGATGGATAAAGCTGTAATAGAATTCTATATTAAGGATGATGACTATTGTGTGAATATGGTAGGTGAATCTTCAAGGATATCTCTTTTTATTCCCAAGCCTATTACTATATTCTATGATGCTAAGCCAAAGCGAATTATAGAAAAGCCTATTCCTCTCCTTAGAGCAACATTGTTTATGTTCACAGTCGTTTCCCTATAAAAATTAGTCCAATGGAATTACATTTGTGAAGTAAAGATTCAAGAGTCTGACATTGAGATCACTCTAGATAATTTGTGATCTGCAAGTACCACAAATGTAATACAAATAGAAAGAATGACCATGAACGGTTGCTATTACTCACGAAGATGCTAGAAAGGAACAGGAAAGGAAAAAAAAGAGAATGAGAAGATAGTACAAAGGAAAGAGAATCCAATCCCATTGCGTTAAATCCAGAAATGCAACATAAAAGGTTTGTGTTGGAAAAAGATGCCTATAAATTTCTTAAAGTTATCAAGCACAATGATGATAGTATGGTTGACCAATTGAATTAGTTACCGGCTTGCATCTCGTTATTATCACTATTATTAAATTTAGAGCCACATAAGAATATTTTGCTAAATGTGCTTAATCAGGCTTATATTAAGCACAATATTTCCATTGAAAAGGTAAACACATGGTTAGAAATATCATAGCCCCAAAATTTATTACTTTCAATGATGATGAAATACTTTCATAAGGATAAAATAGCATTAAAGGCCTCCACATTAATGTCAAATGCAAAACCTATACCATGACCAAGTTATTAATTAACAATGGGTCATCCATCAATGTCATGCTTATGGCCACAATGGTGAAGCTTCCAGTGAACCCATCCCATATGAAAAATAACCATATGGTAATAAGAGTTTTTGATATAGCACGAAAAGAAGTAATTAGTGATATAGAGATTTCATAATAGATTGGCCTATGTATATTTAATGTCCAATTCTAAGTGATGGATATAGCACTTTCATATAGTTGTTTGCTTAAGAAACCTTAGATTCGTATAGTAAGAGTCATACTATCATCTTTACACTAGAAAGTAAAATTCATCATTAAAGGAAAGCAAGTTTATCTGGCTAGAGAAGAGGATTTATTGGTAACTAAAACCTTGATCACTCTCTATGTTAAGTCTACAAAAAAACACCTAAATATTTTTTTAAAGCTTTTGAGATAGTTAGTGCTACCTTTGTTGGAAAAAGGTCCAAGATACCTATCCCATAATTATTAGAAACTACTGATATAGTGATCAAGCAAACTATTAGTAAATGATGGTGGACAAGATATAGATTGGGAAAAATCTACAGGGAATCAAAAAGGTGCTAGTCCTAGTTGAAAACAAAGAGAGATTTGGTTTAGGTTACAGGCTTACTATTGTTAATAGAAGAGGGATGATGATAGAGAAGAGAGTAAAAAGAATGACATGCCTCAAAAGGCATAATTCAACTGATGAAAAAATGGCATTCCCTTGCCTATATGAGATTCTATGACAAATATGTTTATCCTAGACATTAGAGGTTGAAGAGGGTGAACTAATTATAAAGTTGAAGGAAGCTTTCCCACAAGTTTAGATCAGTGCAAATAAAGATGTGATGTAAGATGAAGAAATGTTCTTTTTTCTTTATTAAGTTAAGAAATCAATGATGTAGTTTTTTTCTCATTGTCCTTGAACCATATTAATAAGGTAACTTGAAAACTCTAGTTGCTACTACCTATAAGCATACAGAGGTCAAGTGTATAGGCTTACTTTTATTATCCTAATAAAATGATGAATGCAATGCATTTGACATATATGATCTTTTTTGTTTTTCTTCTTTACTGTTACTCATATTTTGTTTGCCTTTGGCAATGTTAGCCTATATTTCTTTGTAATTTTACTCATTTTTAGGTATTTTTAATAATGAACATTATGGATGACCAAAGTAATAAATTCGAATTTGATTTCAAAAGTTCAATTCACATTAGTGAGTTTGATAATGATGTTTTCTCAAAAGACTACACTTTGCCTCATGATTTGTTAAAATGGATGGAACTAAAGAAAAAAATTATAGAACCCTATTAAAAGTCCAAAGACTTGTTGAATTTGGGAGATGTTGAGAATAAGAAGGAAGTTAGGATTGGTACTTCATTGTTGTTAATTGAAAAATAAAAGCTAGTGGATTTGTTGCAATAATATGTGAATGTATTAACATTGTCCTATCAAGATATATTTGGGCTCAGCATAGATGTTGTTAAACATAGACTACCTTTAAAGTCAGAATGTCAACCAATGCAACAAAAGTTTAGATGCATGAAGTTGTAGATGTTACTAAAAATAAAAGAGGAAGTGAAAAAGTAATTTAATGTAAATTTTTTAGAAATAGCCAAGTACTCCGAATGGATAGTGAATATAGTCCCAGTCCTAAAGAAATATAGAAAGGTGAGTATGTGTGTAGTCTATTGAGACTTAACTAAGGCTAGCTTAAAAGATAATTACTCATTGCCTCATATCAGTACCTTTGTGAATAACATTACTAAGCATTCTAGCTTCTCATTCATGGGTGAGTTTTTCGACTATAACTAAATCAAAATGATCTGAAAGAATATGGAGAAAGCCACATTCATGATAATATGGGTTACATTTTACGTAAAGTCATGCCTTTTGAGTTAAAGAATGTTGACACAACATATCAAAGAGCGATGATTACCTTTTTCCATAATATGATGCACAAAAAGTGTATACTGATGATATGATAGCAAAATCTTAGAAAGGACAAGATTATGTTGCTAACTTCAGAAAGCTTTTTGAAAAGTTAAAAAAAATACTAGCTCAAGTTGTGGCTAAATAAACATTCAGCATCAAATATGAAAAATTACTAGGGTTTGTAGTTAGTGAGAGAGGTATTGAAGTAGACCCTGATAACATTTGATCCATTCAAAAGTTAATCACCTCCATACATGTAAAAGGAAGTAAGGAGTTAAGTAGTTGAACTACATTTCTTGCTTTATATCCCAACTTACCTTAAAATGCAACTCAATCTTTAGGTTGCTTTGTAGAAATAGCCTTGCAAATGGGACGAAAAATGTCAAAATGCCTTTGAAAGGATTAATGAGTATTTGACAAGCCCACCGATGTTGGTACCATTAGTTGCAGAAAGGCTATTGATTTTGTATCTAACAATGTAGGAGAATTCGATGGAGCATGTATTGGGGCAAAATTATGAAACTAGTAAGAAAGAATAGGCTATTTATTACCTAAGTAAGAAGTTTGTAGAGGATGAAATTAAGTATTCCTAGTTGGAAAAGATATGTTGTGCCCTGGTTTGTACTACCTATAGGCTTAAGCAATACATACTCTATAACAGGACCTAGCTTATATCAAAGTTAGATCCCTTCAAATATATTTTCGAAAAGCCATTTTTATCAAGTAAGATAACGAGATGGTAAGTTATACTTTCAAAATATAATATCATGTACATGGTACAAAAGTCATAAAAGAGAGTGTCGTAGGTGACTTTTTTGTTAAATGAGCTACAAAAGACTATGAGCCCATTAAGTTTAATTTTCCAAATAAAAATATAATGGCAATCTTATGAGATGAAGATGAAGAACTTATAAGAAAGTTATGAAAGATGTTTTTCAACGGGACATTTAATATAATGGGGCATGGTGTTGAGGCAGTATTGATATCCCTAAAAGGAAATTACTACACTAGCACTGTAAGGTTGAATTTCAAGTGCATAAATAATGTAGCTGAATATAAAGTGTGTGTCATAGGTTTACCTTAGTAGCAACAAGGTTTGTACTTGATGGAAAATTTTTATACAAACAAGGTCGAGATAAGATATTGTTGAAGTGTGTAGACATTGTTGAAGTAGAAAAGATATTTGAAGAAATACATGAGAAGATTTGTGGAACGTATGCTAAAGGACATATGATAGCCAGACAGATTGTGAAGACAGGTTATGACTTGTTTACATTGAAATATGATTGCATCAATTATGTTAAAAAGTGACATAAGTGCCAAATTTATGAGGATAAGATTCACTTCTCTTCAGTTCTATTACTTGTGTTGGCTCTGCCATGGCTGTTCTCTATATATGGAATGAATGTGATCAGACCTAAAACCCTTAAAGCTTTGAATAGGCATCATTTTATTTTCATAATATTTGACTACTTCACTAAGTAGGTGGAAGCAATCTCTTATGTTAGTATTACGTGATCATAGGAATACAAATTCATAAATAAAGAGATAATATGTTGAAATTGACTACTGAAAATGATCATCTCTGATAATGTTAGTAACTTGAATAGTAAAATAATAAAAGAGATGTATGCATAGTTAAAGATAAAGCATCATCATTTGGTGTTGTATTGCCTAAAGATGAATGGTATGATAAAGGTTACAAATAAAAACATCAAAAAGGGATGATTGATACATATAAGGATTGGCATGTGAAGTTAACTTGCATATAGAACATCAGTTCAAACTTCTATAAGAGCTACCATATTTTCAATAGTATATAAAATAGAGGTAGTGTTGCAATTAAGGTGAAAATTCCTTCTCTATGAGTTTTGTTGAAAGTAAAATTAGATAAGGTAGAATGGGTTCTAGATTGGTTAGAACAATTAAACCTCATTAAAGAAAAAAGACTTTTGGCATTTTTATGCGGGGACATGACAAGAAGATGCAATCTCGATGCTTTCACGAAGGTGAATTGATTTTGAAAAGGATTTTACCAAGTCAATATGACAATAAAGGAAAAATACCTAATTAGAAAGGTCCATACATGGTAAAAAAGGTATTCTTCGATGGAGCTTTAATCCTTGCAGAAATGGATGGTAATAAATTGCCAAATCTAATAAATTTTAATGCTGTTAAAAAATATTTCACTTAAAGTGACAACACAAAAAAGAAACAAAATAAAAAAAAGCAACAAAAGAAAAGAAAAAAATATATAAAAAAGGAAAATTCGGATCAAAAACCTAAAACGAATGATTCGAATCAAAATGGGGCCGTTTAAGTTGAAAACCTAAAAAAATAGTTTAAATAAAGGAGAAGCTAGAAGGAAGACCTTCAAGTAAGAAGTGAAATACTATAGGAAGGCAGGTGAATTAGTGTAAAACCTAAGAACAATAACTTTTAGGGGCAAATTTCCATCAATTGCAAACTATTGGGCAAAGGTTTAGTTCCATAAGATCAAATGTAATGAATTTTTGAGAAAAAATTTGGATTGATTTTATCAAGTTCATCCAAATGCTCATTATCTAAGGAATTAATATTTGGTTTCTTTGATGGTTTTTAGATTACCTTTTTTTGGGTTTCAAAAAGTTTATCTTTTCTAAACAGGCATAAACAACAAAATTATAATTGAACCTCTTATTTAACTTTGACCATAGAATCATTGCATTTGTCACTTGATATCATTGTAATGACTGATAGTGTTCATAATAGACCGATGTATTGCTAAAAAAATATTTTTTTTAAAAGGGTATAAAGATAAATAGAAAATGATACTAACTTAATAAGAAGGCTGAAAAATGGAAAAAAGTTAATGGATTGCTAGGAAGAGGTTAAAAAAAAGTAAAAGAAAAAAAGAATTCAATAAAGGTTTTTGAATAGATAAGAGTCACAATAAGGTCCCTCAATTGTCCAAAATTTCAAAAAAAAAAAAAAGATGAGAGAAAAGTAATTAAATATAAAAAATGGATTCAAAAGGATGGTAATACTAGAAGAGGCTTATGGAGTTTGAAAAACCGAACAAATCCTGAAAATCGAATTAACATAATTTAAAAGACATGGTATAAATCAATGTTTATATTATTACTATCCAATTCATTATAATCATTGCATACATTGCATAATTTTATGATGAATCATATTAAAGGTCATTATGTGATGAGATGTCAAAGCGAACTAATATGATTTCTTCAAAACAAGAATGATGGTTTGATTAGGAAAGTTCATTATGAAAATAAAAGTCACTTCAAGCATGGTCCTCAACATTGATTGTCAGTTTATAGAACATTTGGTCACTTTATTTTTTACCTCGATTCAGTTTAAGTCATATAATTTTTGACTTGCAGTTCAGTCTCAGTCACCTCTATTTTCAATTTGTGACTTAGTCATTGTCATTTTATTTTTTAACCTACGATTTAGTCTCGATTATTTAATTTTTTGACTTATGATTCAGCACCGGTCACTTCAGTTTTTAACTTGTGGTTCACCCCCAGTCCTCTTATTTTTTGACTTGCGACTCAATCTTGATTATTTTGTTTTTTAACTCGTGGTTTAGTTCCAATCATTTAATTTTTTGACTAGCAATTCATTCCAGGTCATTTAATTTTTGACTTACGGTTCAGCTTTGGTCATTCTGATTTTTTACTTACAGCTCAATCCCAATCATTTTTGTTTTCTACTTATGGTTTAGTCACAGTCATTTAATTTTTTGATTTGTGATTTATTCCTATCATTTCATTTTTTAACTTGTAGTTTAGTCCCAATCATTTCATTTTTCAACTTATGGTTCATTTTTCGACTTGCAGTTCAGTCCCAATTATTTTATTTTTCAACTTGCCATTCAATCTCAATCATTTCATTTTTTACTTTGGTTCAATCCAAGTCATTGAATTTTTAAACTTTAGTTGAATCCAAGTCATTTCATCTTTAGGCTTTGGTTCAATCCAGTCATTTCATTTTTGGACTTCGATTCAGTCTAGGTCATTTAATTTTTACACTTCATTTCAGTCTAGGTCATTTAACTTTTAGACTCTAATTTAGTAGTCCAGGTCATTTCACTTTCAAACTTTAGTTCAGTCCAAGTCATTTCATTTCAAAACTTTGATTTAGTATAGGTCATTTCATTTTTAGACTTCAGTTTAGTTTAGGTCATTTGAGTTTTGACATGTTTAATTAAATGTGTTTTTCATGATATCTCGCATGCTAAAAGTGTATCTATGTGATACGTTTTTATTTAAATATATTTTTTGTGTCTTACATGTGTTTAGTTATATCAACACATAGAAACACATGTAAGATACAAATAATATTGTGTCAAAATTCATTCGATACGAATAAACACAAAACATGTTTTTCTAAGATCGACATGATTTTTCATGTCGTTATCATATCATGTTACCATGTTGTGTTTAAAATTGCTAGGTCTAGTTTTAAGGCACCTAATTTGGTGATGAAAGAGGCAATATTTAGAAAAATAACGTACTAGGAGTTGAAGGCATTTTGAACTATGAAGATAGGTTTATTAAGGGAGAAAGGTTGTAGATTTTAGGTTAAGATATAGGAAAACTTATTGGGGTTTTGGAAAAACTAGCTAGAAAGTGGAAAAAAGAGAAAAATAAAAAGATTTTGGTGTTTTCTTGGTAAGAGACTAATGCCAGTGAGTGGCAACCGACAGCAGAGGGCCTGGCAATGCTGGATAAAATCATCGAAATATAGGTTTATAATGAATTTTGGTTGTTTTATTAGAGAGAGATGAGGAGAGTTTTTAGTTTGAGAGAGAAAGAGGGAATTTTATAGAGAGAATAAGGTGAAAATGAAAAAAAAAAAAAGGTTATTTATAAAGGTGCAAAACACACTATTGATATCAGAATCACCTAACATCTTTCTACCTAGTTTTTTTCCAGTTTTCATCTTTTGTGTTCATTGATTTAGCCAAATCACCCAATATCGACTCGTATAAATCTTTGTAATATAAATAATATTCCATCATTAGCTTTCAAATTGAATAATTTGATATTATCAACTTTATTATATAACATGTATCGCTCTTTATAATCTCAAATAGAATTTACTAATTGCTATAATAACTGTATCTCGAGTTACTATAGTACTGACATTTCAAAAATAATCATTACTCTAATACTACTTGTTAGATTTAAAGCGAAAACACAATATTGCAAAAATAATATGTCGAAATAAGCCATAGTAAACAAATAGGAAACTCACAAGCCAATAATAATTAATAACGTAAGTAAAATAAAGCATATCAAATTTTATATAAAAAAAAAATCCTTCAAGAAAAAACATAGGCTATCAAAAAAATCAACTATCAAATAATGGGTATAAAAATATCTCCTTTAATTAAAACTGAAATTAAATAATAATTTAAAAAATTTTGAAAAAAAATCTAACTAAATAAATAATTCAACAAATATACTCTAAATCTATTCCTAATAAACACTAAACCCAATCTCCAACGTTAAACATATAAAATAATAAATTGTGAATGTGCCGACATAATTTTAACTTCAGGTATACTTTGACACATACATCTCTGTCTGAACGAGCAATTTCGATGCTTCTTCTGGCCCCATCTCGCCAACCTTTAGGAAGAGATCCCATTCGTAGGAATCCCCACTCGAGAAAGACCATTCACCGAAGCAGAAGCGCCTGATCCCACTGGATCTGAGGTACATAAAGATATTTGTCAGCTTGCCTTTACATGGAAAAATGCCATTCCTTAGCTGAGGCAGGTCGGTATGCCGATGCGTTCATAATTCACTAGACAAAGCGAGCCTAGATTGCAAGTTTTGATCCCCGGGGATGTGCTTTAAAAACTTTCATCCTTATGGCTGGCGGATTACTCTAGAAAGGATCTCCCTCGAAAGGAGATCGAACTACAAATCAACCTCTAATTCAGACTCTATCAAAGCGACAGCTGTCCCGCACCTCTCATATATAAAAGAGAGCTTTATTTCTCAATTAAAAGAGCTTGTGGGCCTTTTAGAACAATAATATAATAATAATAGTATGGGACTGGGTTCAACGCACCATAACGTTGAATCTTATTTTTCTCTTAAGATTACATCTCTCCCAAAAGCCCAAAGATGTAAAGTCTAAAACCTACTGTACATATTAATGGAAAATCACCAAGAATATCATGCCCACTTAAGACTCATAATCATAATTATTAGAATCGGAATGTATTGTCAGATCGACAAATTGAATCGATAAATTAATATTAAAATTGATATGATTTTATAATTAGATTAGTTTAACAATTAAACTGCTTTAAACCATTATGAATTGACTGTTTATATAATAAATTAATAAATTGGATAATATTTTTAGGCAAACCAGTTCAATACTAACTAATAATTTTAGGTAAAATATGAAAAAAGCCCTTCAAGTATTCAAAATAATCTAATTAAATCCTTAGACTACTATTTTATCTAAATAAATCTCTCAACTCTTATTTTCTATTATCAAAACCTTTATATCCTTATATTAATGATATGTTAGCATATTTTAAGATATGTGGATAATGACATTGCAAAAAAACTTACATATATATAAAAATAAGCAATTTTCAAAAAATATTATCTAACAAAAAATTTTATTAATTGATACCATAATTAAAAATAATTATAAAATTAATAAAAAATGAAATGTTAATAAAAATGATTAATTATTTGACCATGATCGAAAATAATTATAAAAATATATATATCTAAAATTAATAAAAAAATACATTCACATAAAAACTATAAAAATGATTTTAATTTCCTTTTTACTTATTTTCATATAAATATATATTTATTAATTTTATATATAGATATTTCTTTTTTATTACATAAAGATTAATTATTATATACTAATAAATAATATTTATATTTTAATAAATATTATTAATAATTATTTATTAGTCATTAATTATTATATTTATTAAAATATAAATATTATTTCTAACTATTAAAATATAAAATATGATTTTAATAAAATGTTAAGTAATTTCATTTCTAACTAATAATTAATTGTTTTATAAATTTTATATTTTAAAATTTGTGGTTTATGATATATCGTAAATTTTATAGTTTTATGGTTGAATTATTAAACTATAACTTAAATTTAAAGTTTGAATTTTAAATTTTTAAAATATTTTTTATTAAATCGGCAATTGACCTTATTGACCTGGTAGTTAAACTATTAATCCGGTAATCTAAAATCTTAAACGATTTAATGTCTAGTCCAATTCTGATAAGTACACTCATAACCATTCAGATTGAGTATACTCACCAAGTAAATCCAGTACTTAATTTCAATTAGAATCCAAGCAGTCAAATTACTAACACATGATATGCTTGAGTATTACGGAAGCAAGGTATTGTTTATATACGGTAGAATAATAATATACAGTTGACTTAATTAGGTCAAACTACAAGAAATGTGATATATAAAAACAAAAAAAAAAATTTATGCTATGATGTAATTAATAATTAATAATTATGTTAAAAAGGTAATTTCAATAATTTTTGTGTATACTTTTATTGCAAATAATAATTTACAACACTAGCATAAGTCTTTTATCTTGCAAAAAACATGTTGTGCAAATTATTTCAAGGTGCTGCAAATAGTAACGTTGCATCGATATATATATATATATATATATATATATATATATTGCTATAAAATGTAACTTGTACTAATCTATTGCAACATAATACTATTTATGTTGCAAAAAAATATATTTTGCAATATTTATACAAATTACTTTAAAAATTTTATTGCTTAAAATGAAATTCATGGCCAAGAATTATCCCTTGGTCACATACTATGCCTCAATTTTTTAAAATTTAGAATACAAAATTTTTTTTAAAGTTTGAATTCCTATGGGAAATATCTTTCAAAAATTTGTACACAATATGTTAAGTTAAAATTATAACTATGGTAATGCAATAATCTGTTTATAAATTAAATGTAATCTTTTTAATTTGCATTTTGATATTTTTTCCATTTGTGTTATTACACATATATGTAGGATAGTTATATCCGTGCAATTAGAGAATGAGAAAAACAAATAATTGCTACCATTCATAGTGTGGGATCCCAAATTAGTTAAATGCACAATATTAGATTCTTCAAATTATATTAATTTAGGTTCGATTTGGGAGTTCAATGAAATGTTTATTTTGGTATAGTTATAAAACGCACTCTCTGAAATGGTGGAAGCATTCCGTGAAGCTCTCAAATGTAGCTTACTACTTTACATGAGGGAAAGAAAACATTAAACCATTTTATTTGTGGTTAAACATCATGCTTGCAGGAGAACAGGGGTCACAACGCCAATTCTCCTAGGACCACAGGTCTGGAAATGGTTGCTGGTTGTCTTGTTGGGCAACGTGATCATAGCTTGGTGCAAGTATTGGCATCAAAGAACTGGGATCAAATGAAGATGATGGCTGCTGCGGCTCATCAATTAAAGAGGATGACCAAAAATAATTTTCATAATCAATGTTTACAGGTAATGGCGGCAGCAACTGCTCCTCAAAGGTAAAGTACTCCAATTGCATGGGATTTATGGAACTACTGCTAACTCCAGCTTCTGAACTCATTGGATTGTCGTTTCTGATATTTTCCATGTTTTCTTCAAGCTTTTCTTTTCCTTTGTACATAATCTTACAGAGTCTCCACTCCTACATAAACAAGAACAGAAAAAAAAGTATAAGATTCATCTTCAATAAGAAAGTCTCAAAAAAAAAAAAAAAAAGAGAAACAAAGTCAAGCTAGAAAAAATATATATATATATATATAGACTATAATTCTAAAATTCTAATAAAATAATTTGCAATTTTGTTGAAGAAATGATGTCATATCTAATAATCAAATATTGGACTGTAATTTTATAAGTAAAGATCATCCTCTATTTTCATTCAAATGTATATTCTCAAAAGATAAAATCCGAAAATAAGATAGAATGCCATCTTATTCCTTGAAAAATCTAATAGCCTAACAGTATCATCTTTTGTCTCGTTATTTCTGCTGTAATTAAAGTTTTATTTGGTAAAAATGAAAAAAAAAATTGGTTAGATCTTCCCTCTTAATCATTTCATACATTGTTTCATCCTTATCATTCCTATAAAATAAAACAACCTCAACGAAATTCTTTTACATAGTAACTATTACAAATATAATTTACATAGTAACTATTACAAATATAATTAATTACTAAGTCTTATACAATGGAGGAAAATCAATGAATAAATAAATCGGCACATATATAATCGCAAAAATTTCGCAATTGACTATATTTAGTTGAATGATTAATGTATAATTTTTTATTTAAAAAGTATGATATAAATCTTTTTAATTTATTTTAATAAAAAAAGAACTAGAAGAAAAAAAACTAAGGAGATACAACTCATCATCCAAGTACTCGAAAATGGTAAAATTAATTGTTCCTAACATTTCATTAATCAACAACCTATGATTTGTGTTAAATTGAGCACAATGTTGAACAATAAGTCTAAGATAAATTTAGCTATGTTTTAATAATTTACTATATTACCAAAAATCATTAAGAGCTGCACATAGCCATAAAAATTTTTAAAATATTTTGTTAATCAGTACCTCGCTTGTAGCTATGCAGGAACCAGCCGGCCTCCCTCTCCTTATATTATCAAGGTTTCAACTATGGGAGGTGAGAGTTGATAGTGAAAAGAAAAAAAATAGCAGGCTCTTTAGGCTAAAAAATAAGTACTGTTAATTTTTAAATGGTTTGATAGAAATTAACCTATTTATGAGTACAAGAACTAAGAGTAATTAACATAAATGTGATAAAATCCGAAACTTAACTCAATTGATTCATCTAATACATGTTTAATAGATGGCATTCAACAGATTTAAGATTCAAATTCAATGCCTATGATTACCTCTTCACCTATCATCAAATTGCAGTCCTTTTTGTAAAAAAATATAAATGTGATAAAGTATTTTACAGGGGATGAAAGACTAAATGTAGTAATTTATGTGAGAGAGCATATATATCAGTTTGTAAATAAATGTATGGTGGCGGCATAAAAAATAAGAAGAGATGATATCTCAAGAAATCTATAGCTTACAAATTCAGCACAATTTTTCATTTTTTTTTTTTGTTTTTTGGGTTAGAATTAGGGTTTGAACTCAAGACCCTTAATAAGAAAAGCCGTCTCCGGTACAGTGAACTGACAGCTCTCAATGTTAAATTCAGCACAATTTCATGAACTAGGCAAAGGTATCCTTATGAAAAAAGCCGTCTCCGGTACAGTGAACTGACAGCTTTCAATGTTAAATTCAGCGCAATTTCAGGCAAAGGTATCCTTATGAAAAAAGCCGTCTCCGGTACACTGAACTGACAGCTTTCAATGTTTAAATTCAGCGCAATTTCATGAACTAGGCAAAGGTATCCTTATGAAAATATGTGTTTTGCATAGAATTTTGTGAAGAAAAAGCAAAGAATTAATAGTTAAAGCAAGGCAGAGGTGAAATATAGGACACAAACCGTTGGAATCGATTGAAGCCCATATTCATGCATAATCCAGTCAGTCTTAATCGCATCTTTGCGCTTTGTTTGTTTATCCCTAAACCTGTGAAATGTTAGGGGTCTTTTGTAACCTAACACTCGTCCATTATCAGAAATTGTCTTCACATGGCTTGTTGCCTTCCACCATCCTCGGCCCGTCACTTCTCTCGAATCGCTCTCCCTCCTACAATAGTAATACTTTTCGTTCTTGTTAAAGGCTACACTTTGAATCCCTGCACAAAGTATATACTATGTAAATTTAACTATATATGAGTTTGAGAATTGAGATATACTTTTCTTTTAATTTTATTTTGTATAATTTAGAGAAAGATAGATTCAAATTTGCTAAGTGTTTGTGCTAAATTCGAACCAGAGAGGAGAGTTTAGAGATAAAAATGAGAGAATTAGAAGAATTGAACCCTCTTAACTAGAGGGAGTGCTAGTATTTATACAAGTTAGCTTGGATTAAATGATCAAAATACTTGTGGCCCAATTGTGAGCCTTTCTCTTAAGGTAAAAAACAATTATACCTTTATGATCCAAAAATGCTCCTAATACTCTAAATATATGCTTGGATGTGAAATCAATTTGGGTTTCATCTAGGGTTCAGCCATAAAACGCACTTTCTTGTGCGTGTGGAAGCGGCACTCCAATCGGCTTTCAAATGTACTGTTAATCTTCAGAAAAAGTTTCCTCCTCCTGTTCAATTTTCTTATGGTACTAATTGGTAGGAAAGCCCCTTGGAATTGAAAGTTGAATATTGTTGGATTTTGAGAGCCATTGCAAGGGAGCCAGACAGTCAGTAAGTAGGGATTAGGATGATGGATAAAACATGGGATGGGAACTATATGATTGTTGGTCTGATCTGATGGATGCATGCTCAATGAAGCACGGGCTTCTGTTCGCTTGCACATGATCCTAGGAGTTCCATGAAACACGGGCTTCTGCTCCCTTGCACGCTCAGACATGATCCTAACGAGCTAAGGACACCTAAATTGATATCTTTAAGTATTAATATTACACTTTCATATGCCAAAACGTGATCTCAGACAAACAAACTAAGGAAACATTATGGACCAGAAATTAATCTATGATAAAGAAGAACATTAAGAAGAAGGAAAAATGCCAGACATTGAAGATCTTGCGGCTCGAATTCATAAATATTTCTTTCAACAATGAAATCCAAAGGCGCCATTGCAGTATTCCCAGATACTTTCTGGTTCAGGATTTCGATAAGCTCTTCATCGGTGGGACTAAATCTGAAGCCAATAGGAACCATCTTCTCCATCTTCTTCAAAGAAAAGAAAGAAACCTGCTTAAATTTTAATCAATTTTCTGTCTACGAAATGCTCAAAACAACCAGAGAAATAGAGTATATATTCTCATAAATCATCTTTGGTGTAATTTGATGACGCTTCTTTGTATAAAGAAAGGAAGTAGATAGGAAACTGCAAAGAAGACAAAAGAAACTCAATTAGTTGAGAGAAGACTTAGCATGTTAGCATCTGTCTCTTGCTATAGGAGTTGATTAGGTTGACTCAAGGCATTCCGGGGCACGGAAACCAAGATTAACAAGTGCGGCAAGTTAAAAAGAAAAAGTGAGTAATGAAGATGCTGAGCATAGGTTGTATTCACATTTAGTCATGTAACTTATGGTACATTTGGATGGGCACTAAGAATAATTTTGGTAAAATTAAAAATAGTGATAAAAGTTATTATAATTATGATTGAAAAAAAAAGGTCTAGTGAAAATTTTGTGCCGTATTTGATGAAACTTACCTCACTAGTTTTAGCGTTTGAATTTCACTTAGGGTTTTTAAAACTTAATTGCACCTCCAGTATATCCACATCCACCCTTAATCAACAAATTTGATTAACCTATTTATATTCATTTATTGAATTATTAGTAATATTTAAAATTTATAATGGTTAAATATAAAAATGGTCCTTATACTATACATTTTCTATCAGTTTGTTATTAAAAAAATAAAATTATCAGTTAGATACTCTAACTTTCATTCCATCATTCACTTTAATATCTTTGACTAATACTATTAATCAACTTATTGACATAGCTTACACCCAATATGATGCTTACATGTGCAAAAAGTCCCATTAATATCACTTTATCATATAGCAACGTCAGCATTAAAAGAAATTTTTTTAAAAAAAATCAAAAAATATTTTTAAAAAATAAAAAGTTAAATATTTTTAAAAATTATAATAAATTGACAAAATATAAAATATAAAATATTTTTTAAAATTATAAAAATTTTAAAAATTATGAAAGATTTAAAATATAAAAAAATCTAAAAATTTTAATAAAATCCATAAAATTTAAAACATTTATGAATTTTTTTAAAAAAGAAAACTTTAATAAAAATAACATTTTCTTAAAATTAATAAAATCACAAAAACTTAGGAAAAACTAAAAAATAAAAAAATATATAAAACTTTTGAAAATTGAAAAATTTGAGGACTTTTAAAAACAATTCTAAAAATTTTTAAAATTTTCTAAAAACTAAAAAGTTTAAAAAATATAAAACATTTTTAAAAAACTAAATAAAAAAATTCTAAAAGCATAAAAGTAAAAAAAAGTTAAAATTTTAATAAAGAAAATAAAAAAATTCAAAATTATTTTGAAAACCAAAAAAAATAAAAAAAAATAAAAATGATAAGATTAAAAAATGGAAAAAAATTTTAATTTTTTAATTTTTTTTTTAAATTTTAGATTGTTTCAAAAAATTTTAGATTTTTTATATTCAACTTTTTTAATTTTTTGTGAATATTTTTATTTAATTTTAAAAAATTTTATTTTTATTAAAATTTTATTTTTTTAAAATTTTTAATTTTTTGAAATTTTTTTGGATTTTTTATTATGATTTTGAGATTTTCTAAAAAATTTTAAATTTTCATAATTTTTAAAAATTTTTAAAAATTTTGGTTTTCTTTTATAATTTTTCTAAAATTTTAATAGTTTTTTTTTTATTTTCTCTTAATGTTGACGTATATCATAATAGTTTTAGAACCATTCGACTAATTTTAAAATGAATCAAAGTAAGGAGTTGACTCCAATAAGGAGTCACCACCACTTTTAATAAAATCTTGAAATTAATTAAAATTTATTAAAAATGATAATTTTTGGTTTATGAAAAATAAAAGCCTGATTCGAGAGTATGGTTATACATGAGAAAGAATTAGTATCTCTTAATACCTATTTTAAAAACTATACCAGCTAATCATATGTTATCTTTTTGCTTAGATAAAAATTAAAATAATTTTAATATTGAAAATAATTCTCTAAATTTTATTATTTTTTCAAAATCCTTTTAAAACATCTTGTTTAGGAACAAAATAAAAATCTTTAATTTCAAAAAATTTCTCTAAATTTCCTAATATATATGCGAAATTTTGAAAAATATTTTTCACTTAAAATTCTCATAATAATTTGTAAAATCTAACCTAATTATTTATGTCTATTTTATATGTTAGGAAAGTGAGGTCTAGCCTTATGTAATTGGTTTTGGACCAATCAAAGGCCTTGGTCTTTCTTTTTATATATAGCCCTAACTATTAATAAAAAGAAGTAGGGCTATTTTAACGTAGAGAAACAATGTGGTGTTGGAAACCAAGAAAAAAAAAGGGAAAAAAAGTAAAAAAAAAAGAAAGAAAAGAAGAGAGAGTTGGTTGATCAAAAGTTGAATCATGGTCCAATTGAGCTAAAATTTTGTTAGCAGGTTTATGATTCAAAGTTTTATGTTCTGAACAATAAATATCAGATTTGAAGCTTTCTAGGAACAAATCTAAGGTGTATTTATTGAGTCACCTATTTGGTAAGATTTCTCCAATTGTTTTCCTAATTGCTGATTAACTCTAATTTTAGCTAGAGAAGAACTTTGTATAACCATTATTTGATAGCGAAAATTTTTCTAGTGGTCTGTGCTTTTTTTTTCTTTTACACTGGTGGAATTTCCATTTAAATCTTGGTGTGCTTTATTTTTTTTATATTACTGATTGTTGATTGTTGTCTATTACTGTAGGTTTATTATGATATATTGCTTCTGCATTGTTGTGTTTAATGCTTTAGGTCCAATAAGTGGTATCAGAGTGAAGGTTATTTTGAGATATCAATACAAAAGTAGCCTAAGATAAAAGCAAATGTTGTTTGAGATCATAAAAGGTAATACAAGTTTCATGATAAAATTAACAGCATTAAATTATTTAATTTGGAAGCCTATGGTAGAAGATCATTTATATTGTAAAGATTTGTACAAGCCAGTATTGGGTGATTCGACTAAATCAACATATATGAAAGATGAAAGCTAGAAGAAGTTAAGCAAAAAGATGTTAGTTACAATAAAAAAAAATGGGTTGATATCAGTGTATTTTGTCATACAGCATAGGAGACAGATGCCCACACTATTTGAAAAAAATTGGCAACATTTTATGAGAGAAAAATAGGTATGAATAAAGTTATGCTTGTTAAAAAGCTTGTAACTTTATAGTACAAGGATGGACGATCGATTATAAAGCATTTAAGTAATTTTAAGATATATTTAATCGAAATACTATGGAGCTTAAGATGGATGATGAAAAGAAAGTGTTGTTTCTTTTGGGTTCATTACCAGATAGCTGGAATACTCTAGTTGTGACTATTCTTAATTTAGCTTTTGATTACAAGGTGACATTGGAGATGATAAAGGATAATATGCTTAATAAAAAAGCAAGGTAAAAAGATTTAGACCTTAGGAATCAAGCTTTGGTCATAGAGAATAAGAGTAAAAATATCGACAAAGGTCAGAACTTAAAAAGCCGTAATAAGTCTAAACATAGATCTAAGCCCAGAGATAAAGTGAAGTGCTTCCATTATGGTAAAGTAGATCATATAAAATGATATTGTAAAATCTTGAAGCAAAAGTGAAAAGATGAGAAAGACAAGAGTTCGGATGACGGTAATGTTGCAATAGTGAATTCAGATGCTTATTCAGTTATTTTGATTTGTACATATGGTGATTGTAATCATGTTGGTAATCTCGACATTAAGTAGATAGTTGACATAGGAGTGACATATCATTGTGTTCCTAAGAGGGAGTTATTTACAAATTACAAAGCAGAAAATTTTGGTTGCACTAAGATGAAAAACAAAAGTGTGTTACAGATTGTTGGGATTGGTGATATTGTTGTACAAACTAGTATGTCTGCATGTTGACTTTGAGAAATGTCAGATACATTTCAGATATAAGAATGAATTTACTTGCTGTTAATGTCTTTGATAAGAAAAGATATGAAAGTTAATAAAAAGATGGGCAGTAAAAGCTTTTCAAATGATCTATGGTGGTTGCAAAGGAAAAACTATGCTGCACAATGTATAAGATATGGATACAATTGAATGGCGACCAAATAAATGCTATTGAGGATGGTGTTTTAGCAAACTTATGGCATAAGAGGCTAGCACATATGAGTGAGAAGGGGTTACAGGTTTTGGTAAGGCAGTCTCTCATTCCCTTGACCAAATGTATGTCTCTTGATTCATGTGATCATTATTTACTTCGCAAGCATTACAGAATTTTTTTTCTTACGAGTTCTCAGAGAAAAGAAAATAGACTAAAATTAATTTATTCTAACATATGTGATCCCATTGAGGTTGAGTCATTAGGTGGTAATAGGTATTTTGTTACTTTTATTAATTATGCTTCATGTAAACTTTGGTGTAAATGTTAAACAATAAAAGCCAATTATTGTAGTATTTTTAAAAATTTCATGCCATGGTGGAAAAGATGATAGGGCTGCCCTTAAAAGTGTATTCAAATTGATAATAGTAAGGAATACATATCCAAAGACTTTGAAGAGTATTGTTCAAAGCGTGACATCGGGAATGAGATGACAGAACCTAGAACACTACAACATAATGGTATAGCTAAAAGGATGAACCACACCATTATCAAAAAAGTCAAATGTATGTTAAGGATAGTAAAATTACCAAAGCCATTCTAGGGTGAAGTAGTTAACACAATTTGTTATTTGCTTAACAGATCACCATTAATTCCTTTGGGTTTTGACATTCCAGAAAGAGTGTGGACAAGTTAAAATGCTTCATACGCTTACTTAAAAGTTTTTAGATGTAAAGTATTCATGGATGTGCAGAAAGAGCAAAAGTTAAAACTTGATAGTAAAGCCATACAGTATATGTTTTATAGGATATGGTGATAAAGAATTTGGCTACAGGGTATGGGATCTAGTTAAGAGAAAGACAATCAAAAGTAAAGATATGGTCTTTTATAAAAAAGAAACCATAACAGACCTGAAGAAAATTGATAAGATTACACAAGTTACTGTTGAGTGTGATGTTTCAATACTGACGAAGGTTCCATACGAAAAATCCACAAATGGTGAAAACGAGCAAGAAACAAAACTTTGGGACATGAATAAGCTAGCCATAGTTAGTGATGAGTCAGATGTAATCAGTTTTGAATAGTGAGAGTAATTTTTTCTACTTAAGAGTGTTAAGCAAGGTGAGCAGTTCTCTCCACTAGAGAGTGTTAAGTAAGAGGAGCTACTTTTGACATCAGGTAGTGTAAAGTCTCAGTTTAAGACATCTATTAGAGAGCAAAAATCATCTACCAGGTATCCAAGTTCAGATTTTATTTTAGTTACTAGTGAAAAAGAGCTAGAGAGCTTCCAAGATGTGCAAACTTCAGATAAAGAGCACTGGTTAAAAGCAATAAAAGAAGAGATAGAGTCATTGTGAAAACAATGGTATATATGATCTTGTTAAACTTTCGAAAAAAAAAACCGTTGAAAAATAAATAGGTATTCAAGTTGAAAAAAGATGGTGACAAGCTAATAAGTTACAAAGCTTGATTAGTGGTGAAAAGGTTTTATCATAAACTAGGCATCGATTTAGATGAGCTCTTCTCTCCAGTTATGAAGATGAGTTCCATTCAAGTGGTACTAGGATTAGCAGCTAATTTGAATCTTAAGCTTGAGAATTTGATGTCAAGATTGCATTTTTGCATGATGACTTGTAGAAAGATATTTATATGAATCAGCTTGAGGGTTTTGAAGTGAAAGGGAAAGAGCACTTAGTTTACAAACTGATGAAAATGTTATATGGCTTGAAACAAGCTTCATGATAGTGGTACAAAAAGTTTAATTCTTTTATGATGAGCCACAACTATAAAAGAATAGTAGTGAATCATTGTCAATATGTCAAAAAATACCTTGATGATAACTTTATTATTCTATTATTATACATTGATGATATGTTGATTATGGGACAAGATGCTGGTATAATTCGTAGGTTGAAAAAATAATTTTTTAAATCCTTTGACATAAAGGATTTAGGTTCAGCAAAGCAAATTCTTAGCATGGACATTATCAAAGATAGGAGAGCTGGAAAGCTATGGTTGTCATAGAAAAAATATGTTGAATGGGTGCTTACTAGATTCAACGTGCAGTATGCTAAATCAGTTAGTAATCCACTTATCAACCATTTTCATTTGAGTAAAAAATCTTGTTCGGTGACTAAGAAAAAGCAACTAACTATGTCTAGTATTCCTTATTTTTTTGTAGTTAGTTCTTTGATGTATCTTATAGTTTACACATGGCTTGACATTACTCACGTAGTTGGTGTAGTGAGTTGATTTCTTTCTAATTTGAGAAAGGTTCACTGGAAAACAGTGAAATAGATTTTTAAATATTTGAGGGGCATATAAAAAATATGCTTGAGTTATGAAGTTTCACAACCAGTTCTAGAAGGGTTTACTAATGTTGACATGACAGGTGATCTTGATGGTAAGAAATCTACTTTAGGGTATTTGTTCACTTTTGTAGGAGAAGCTGTGTCTTAACAGTCTAACTTGCAAAAATGTGTTACTTTATCAACTACAAAGGCTAAGTATATTGCACCAATTGAAGCAAGTAAAGAAATGCTTTGGATAAAATGTTTTCTTCTTGAATTAGGGCTTAATCAGAAAGAATATGTGATTACCTATGATAGCCAGAGTACTTTAGATTTGAGTAAGAATGTCATATATCATGCTAAAATGAAACAGATTGATATTAGCTATTACTAATTACATTCAGTGATTGAGGAACAATAGATGCTTTTAAAGAAAATCCATACTGATGAGAATATAACAGATATATTGACCAAGATACTTCTCAAGGACATGCTTGAGCTCTATAATAACTTGGCCAGAATGGGTTCCTTGGCCAAGGTAAATTTTAAATGAAACAGTTATGGTAATGAATCTCATCCTAAAGGGGCTGGAAGGGGAGATTATTAGGAAAATGGGGTCAAGCCTCATGTAATTGGTTTTGGATCAATCAAAGGCCATAAGCCTTGGTCTTTTTTTTTACGTAGAGCCTTAACTATTTAATAAAAAAAGATGGGGTTATTTTATGGTAGAGAAACAAGGTGATGTCATAAAACCAACAAAAAAAAGGTGAAAAAAAGGCTAGAAAAATAGAGAGAAAAAGAAGAAGGAAGAGTTGGTTGATCAAGAGTCGATCTATGGTCCGATTGAACTAGAGTTTTGTTAGCAGCTCTATGATTTAGAGTTTTATATTCTGAACAGTGAAAATTAGGTTTGAAACTCTTTAGGAGCAAATCCAAGGTGTATTTGTTAAGTCACTTATTTAGTGAGATTTCTCCAATTGTTTCTCTAGTTGTTGATTAGCTCTAATTTTCGCTGAAAAAGAACTTTTTATATCTATTATTTGATAGTAGAGATTTTTCTGATGGTCTGTAGTTTTTATCCTCTATACTGAGGGTTTTTCATGTAAATCTTGGTGTATTTTTTTTTCCTACATTGTTGATTATTGATTGTTGTCTATTATTATCGATTTATTGAGATATATTATTTCTGCATTGTTGTATTTATTACTTCAGGCCCAATATTATATCCATTAGTGGAAGTGGTTTTGGTGAATTGGTTCAATAATAGTGCCTTTTAGCAGAATTAATTGATGGTTTTGTCTTTGATTTATTCGGTTTGGTGTCATAGCTTGGACAAGTCAGCTGCTGAGTTTGTTCAATCATTTTTCTGTAGGGTGTTGCTTTGCTATATGTTGTCAGTTAAAGGTTTCTCTTGTAGTATGCTAGGAAGTTTTTTTTTTTCTTTTAAATGGTAAATTTTAGTTTCAAAGCCTGCAATTGGATTGGTTTGGAAAAAAGACATATTAGGCTAAGTTTAAAAATTCCTTATTGCTTAACTCAAAAAGAAAAAAAATTACCTTTGGACTACTTATAGAAAATAAATGTATATTAAATTATTATCTCTTATCTCACATGTAATTTGTAAATAATAAGTAAATAAGTATTGTTTTGGAGCACGCCTATGACTTAAATATATGTTGTCATGACTTGATTTTTGACGGATTGAAGGATTTATTATTGAAATTAATTACAATTGTTGATTAAAATAATCAAGTTTTATCAAAGTTTTAATGGGTAAGTTGTTCTTCATTATTGTGGTGTTGCTTAATTATAAGTCTTTGTTCATGAAGTCATGGCTCTCAAACTTTTTTAAAGAGGAATTTTCTTTTGACTTTGCGATCAGTTGACTTTGAAAGAATTTTTTAGGCATGCTTGATTTGTCTTTGTTTGTTTAATTATTTTTTTTATTTGATTTGTTAAATTACTAATGAGGTCTTTAATTTTCCCTTTTGCCTCTGAAAGGATTTTGATTTGTATTGCAACCTTAATTTAGCTGTTACTCTTCGTAATAATATGCTTTTATATCCCCCCACCCCCCCAAAAAAAAAGTCTGAGTAAAAAATATTGTTTAGTTCAGACCACTTTGGATCAACTGTGTATCAATTTTAAAATAATATATTCATTTAGAATCAATAATAAAAAAAATTTGAGAAGACTTATGATTAAATATATTCATTTAGAATCAGTAATAAAAAAAAATTTGAGAAGACTTATGATTACCACTTAGATTAAAAATTCTCTATAATTTGGTTGCCACTAGTTTTTTTTACAAAATTTTAGGAATACGAAGATAAAAAAAATTTTGTCGATATTGAGATTTGAATTTCATTTCTGTAAAATGTTATTTTTTAAAAATTATTATATAAACCAACTCAATTAAATCTTAAGTTTAATGATAGTCATTAATCATAATTTATGTTGTCGCTTTTTTTATTCAAGCAGCTAAGATAATATCTCATGTTTCGTTTCGGGATCTATACAATTTTATTAATAAAAAACTTGATAGAAATTTATATACTATGTAATAGTTTAATACCACTAACAATCTTAAAAAATTTAAAGCTCTTACCAAATATTAAGAGTTTTTAATTATATAATCTTTCAACAGCCTTGAAAAGTTAAAAAAAAAAAAGTATTTATTATTATCAAAATTACTCACTTAAAATTAATAATTATTGAATATTAAGAAAACTTTAATATAAATTTATATATAGTGTAACAGTCCAATTCCACTAACAATTTTGAAAAATTAAAAACTTTTAATAATATTAAGATTTTTTAATAATTTAATCTTATTAACAGTTTAAAAAATTATCAAAAAAATCTACGCTCAAGAATCTCCGAATATGCTGTCTGGGTCTTTGGCTGCACATGTGACAGAGATCACCCTTTGCAACCGGCCAAGGAGCAAAGTCTCGCACCTTTTTTTCTTTTTTGTCTTTGATAACTGTTTTGCTTTAGCTACTACCCAATAGGCCACCGTTACTTTTTCTTCTCTTTAGATTCTTCAGATTTCGAATTTCATTTTTTTTCATTGTGTTTTCCCTTTTTCAGCATGCAAAATTTTGATTCATAGCATTGGCAGATCCATACATTAAGATAGAATGTCCATTAACACTATAATACTGAAAAATTTAAAAGTTAAAAAAAACTTTATATTTCTTCCGCCGACAAAATATTTGTTGATAGAAACTGATTTGCTAAATAAAATTTTTTATTTTTGATTGAATAGTTGTTTAATTTCATATATTATAATATTGAAATGATGTACTTAATAATAATTAGTAAGGATATCTTTTTTTTAAGATACCAGAATTTATTGGGGACAATTACGATAATATAAAAATATATTATTTTAATTTTTATTTACAAATTTATATAAATTATAAGTAAATACTCTCTAAATTTTTTTTTGATCCGCTACTATTTCACAATAAAGCGCGAATATACTTTCTGTTTTTACTATTAAATGAAGCAACTATATTTAAATTTAATTCATATTTCACTAGTTGCTTATTTCTAATTAAATAAAATTTTATATTTGATACTTGCTGTTCTTTTATATATGGACTTCAAAAAATAAATAAATAAATAAGTCAAATAATAAAAATAATTGTGACATACATCCAATGGTATGGATAAAACGTTAGGGAGATATTCATAAATATCTTAAGTTTAAATGGTAATACTCTTGTATAAAAAAATTATAAAACTAATTAACAAGACTACTTTTTAGTACGAAACAAATATGGGAATTATTGAGTTTAAAAAAGTTTTTTTTTTTTCCACCGTTTAAGGAAGTTAGAGGGGAAGTTTCCTTAGAAATAGCACATTAATTACAATAATTTTGAGACTAAAGTCAAGAAATGGGGACAACCTATGGCAAAATGTTGGGCAATGTATCAATAATTAAACGGATAGATTTGATCAATGGACGTATGATTTAAGTAGCAAAAAATTCTTTTTTTTCACTGTTAAGGAAATGAGGAAGGAGCTTTCTCCAACACATTGATTACGATAATTCTGAGACTAAAGTCCAGTAGGCAGAAATAAAGACAACATAAGACAAAATGTTGGGCAATGTACGTATCTATGAGATCAGCATAAGAATACAACGTATCTATGAGATCAGCATAAAAAATACAACGTATCTATTATAAGCTAACTTTATTCTATAGATTTGCATCTGCTAAAGTCAAGTAAGCGGAAATAAAGACAACATAAAGCAAAAAGTTGGGCAATGCACGTATCTATGAGATCAGCATAAGAATACAACGTATCTATGAGATCAGCATGGGATCAGCATAGGAATACAACGTATCTATGAGATCAGCATAAAAAATACAACGTATCTATGATAAGCTAACTTTATTCTATAGATTTGCATCTATAGAATAATAGACGGTTCAATAATAGTGCCGTTTAGCAGAATTAATTGATGGTTTTGTCTTTGATTTATTCGGTTTGGTGTCATAGCTTGGACATGTCAGCTGCTGAGTCTGTTCAATCATTTTTCTGTAGGGTGTTGCTTTGCTATATATCGTCAGTTAAAGTTTTCTCTTGTAGCATGCTAGGAAGTTTTTTTTTTTTTTTTTTTAAATGGGAATTTTTAGTGTCAAAGCCTGCAATTGGATTGGTTTGGAAAAAAGACATATTAGGCTAAGTTTAAAAATCCCTTATTGCTTAACTCAAAAAAAAAATCTTTGGACTACTTATAGAAAATAAATGTATATTAAATTATTATCTCTTATGTCACATGTAATTTGTAAATAATAAATCAGTAAGTACTGTTATGAAGCACGCCTATGATTCAAATGTACGTTGTCATGACCTAATTTTTGCCGGATTGAAGGATTTATTGTTGAAATTAATTACAATTTTGACTAAAATAATCAAGTTTTATCAAAGTTTTAATGGGTAAGTTGTTCTATATTATTGTGGTGTTGCTTAATTATAAGTCTTTGTTCATGAAGTCTTTGTTCATGAAGTCATGGCTCTCAAACTTTTTTAAAGAGGAATTTTCTTTTGACTTTGGGATCAGTTGAGTGTTTATTAGCTGGGTTTGAAAGAATTTTTTCGGCTTGCTTGATTTGTCTTTGTTTGTTTAATTATTTTTTTTTGTTTTATTTAATTTGTTAAATTACTAATGAGGTCCTTAATTTTCCCTTTTGCCTCTGTAAGGATCTTGATTTATATTGCAACCGTAATGTAGCTGTTACTCTTCGTAATAATATGCTTTTATATCCCAACCAAAAAAAAAGTTGACTAAAAAATATTATTCGTGTTCAGGATCAATTGTGTATCAACTTTAAAATAATATTATTCATTTAGAATCAGTAATAAAAAATTGAGAAGATTTATAATTATGACTTAGATTAAAAATTTCCTATAATTTGGTTGCTATTAGTTTTTTAACAAAATCTTAGCAATCAAAGATAAAAAAAAAATTTTGTTGGTATTAAAATTTGAATCTCATATTTGTAGAATGTTATCTTTTAAAAATAATTATATAAATTAATTGAATTAAATTTTAAATTTAATTATAGCCATTAATCATAGTTTATGTTGCTTTTTTTATTCAAATTAAGATAATCTCTCATACTTCACTTCGGGACCTATATAATTTTATTAATAAAAAATTTGATTAAACTTTATATATGATGTAATAGTTTAATAACACTAACAATCTTAAAAAATTTAAAGCTCTTAACAAATATTAAGAGGTTTTAATAATATAATCTTTCAACAACCTTGAAAAGTTAAAAAAAAAAAGAAGTATTTATTATTATCAAAATTACTCACTTAAATTTAATAATTATTGAATATTAATAAAACTTTAATAAAAATTTATATATAATATAATAGTTCAATTCGACTAACAATTTTTTTTTTTTTTAATTTCAAAAGAGACGTAGCCTTACATCAAAGGGAGAGGGAGAGAGGTTGGAGTAGAACTTTAACCCTATGTCTTCTTTAAGGTTTACTTGACCATTAGATCAAACAGTTGAAAACATTCGACTAATAATTTTGAAAAATTTAAAACTTTTAACAATAATAAGAGTTTTAAATAATTTAATCTTATTAACAATTTAAAAAATTATCAAAAAAATCTACGCTCAAGAATCTCCGAATATGCTGTCTGGGTATTTGGCTGAACATGTGACAGAGATCACGCGTTGCAAGCGGCCAAGGAGCAAAGTCTCGCACCTTTTTTTTTTTGGGTCTTTGATAACTGTTTTTGTTTTAGCTACTACCCAACAGGCCACCGATACTTTTTCTTCTCTTTAGATTCTTCGGATTTCGAATGTCATTTTTTTTTCATTGTGCTTCTCCTTTTCAGCATTCAAAATTTTGATATTTTCACAGCAGTGGCAGATCCATACATTAAGATAGAGTTTCCATTAACACTCAAAAATTGAAAAAATTAAAAAATTAAAACAAATTAATATTCTTTCCATTGATAGAATATTTGTTAATAAAAAGTGATTTGTGGAATAAAATTCTTTATTCTTGATTGAATAATTAACTAATTACATATATTATCATATTGAGATGATGTACTTAATAATAATTAGTAATCATGTCTTTTTTTTTAAGATACCAGAACTTATGATAATATAAAATTATATTATTTTAAATTTTTATTTATAAATTTATATATATTATAAATAAACACTTTTTAAAAAAAATTTTTGATACTCTGCTCTTTCACAGTAAAGCACGAACATACTTTCCGTTTTTACTATTAAATGAAGCAACTATATTTAAATTTAATTCATATTTCACTAGTTGCTTATTTCTAATTAAATAAAATTTTATATTTGATACTTGCTTTGCTTTTATATATGGACTTCAAATAAATAAATAAATAAATAAGTCAAATAATAAAAATAATTGTGACATACCTCAAATGGTAAGGATAAAAGGTTAGGGGAGATTTTCATAAAGATCTTAAGTTTAAATAGTAATACGCTTGAATAAAAAAATTATAAAACTAATTAACAAGACTACTTTTTAGTACGAAACAAATATGGGAATTATTGAGTTTACAAAGGTTTTTTTTTCTTTTTTCCACCGTTTAAAGGAGTTACAAGGGAAGTTTCTTTAGAAATAGCACATTAATTACAATAATTTTGAGACCAAAGTCAAGAAAGTAGAAATGGGGACAACCTATGGCAAAATGTTGGGCAATGTATCAATAATTAAAGGATAGATTTGATCGATGGACGTATGACTTAAGTAGCAAAGGAAATATGTTTGTCTTAATTGCCTTGTTTAAATTCGTTAAGAGAATACAAAAAGATAAAATTTAATGACTTCATTAAATCTAACATAAATAAATTTATTTAAAGTAATTCAAAAAAGAATATATTGAATAAAGGGTAAATTACTCTTACCGTTAAAAAAGCTAAAGTTTTTAAAAGGATAGGTTTATATCTCAAAATTACGTCGATGGAGATTTTCCCTTGTCTTTTGCCGGCTGTTAGGGTTTTACTCCTTTGACATCATTGTAACAATGGAATTTATTTAATGCTAATAATATATAAAAATTTATTAAATCTAAAATACATTCTTATGAATCAATTAGTATCTTTAATTAATCTAAATATTTTGACCATTGGGGATAAATTAGTGTGAGTAAGGAATTATTTATTGAGTTTAAAAATTTATCCCTTATCATTTTGTGACTAAATTCACACTAAATATTGGAATTATTGAGTTTAAAAAAAATTCTTTTTTTTTTTTTCACTCTTAAGGAAATGAGGAAGGAACTTTCTCCAACACATTGATTACGATAATTCTGAGACTAAAATCAAGTAGGCAGAAATAAAGACAACATAAAACAAAAAGTTAGGCAATGTACGTATCTATGAGATCAGCATGAGATCGGCATAAGAATAAAACGTATCTATGAGATCAGCATGGGATCAGCATAAGAAAACAACGTATCTATGAGATCAGCATAAAAACGTATCTACGATAAGCTAACTTTATTCAATAGATTTGCATCTCAAAGTTACATCAATGGAGATTTTCTTTTACATGAAATTATCATAGTTTTAATATTGATCATTTTAGCTAAGTTTAGTTTAATATTATTGTTACAGTTTAGAAAACTCAATTTGGAAGAATTGTTTTTAAAAGTATGATAAAAAATATGATTTAAATTTTAGTATTCTTGTGAAAAAATATTATTGATACATTAAAATATCAAATATATACATAAAATAATAAAAAATTAAAGTTATATGAATAAAATTTGCTTTGTTTGAGGATGGTTTAAGCAAGTTTTAAATGAATATAAATATAAATATATTCATTTACTGAATTATTAGGCAAGGTTTGAGGAAGCAACTTCAGTTTGCTTTGTTTGTCTCTGTTTTATATCCATTAGTGGAAGTGGTTTTGGTGACTTGGTTCAATAATAGTGCCTTTTAGCAGAATTAATTGATGGTTTTGTCTTTGATTTATTCGGTTTGGTGTCATAGCTTGGACATGTCAGCTGCTGAGTATGTTCAATCATTTTTCTGTAGGGTGTTGCTTTGCTATATATTGTCAGTTAAAGGTTTCTCTTGTAGCATGCTAGGAAGTTTTTTTTTTTTTTTTTAATTGGGAATTTTTAGTGTCAAAGCCTGCAGTTGGATTGGTTTGGAAAAAAGACATATTAGGCTAAGTTTAAAAATCCCTTATTGCTTAACTCAAAAAAAAAAAAAAAAAAAAAAAAAAACCTTTGGACTACTTATAGAAAATAAATGTATATTAAATTATTATCTCTTATGTCACATGTAATTTGTAAATAATAAATCAATAAGTATTGTTATGAAGCACGCCTATGACTCAAATGTACGTTGTCATGACTTAATTTTTTCCGGATTGAAGGATTTATTGTTGAAATTAATTACAATTGTTGACTAAAATAATCAAGTTTTATCAAAGTTTTAATGGGTAAGTTGTTCTATATTATTGTGGTGTTGCTTAATTATAAGTCTTTTGCTTATATATAAGTCTTTGTTCATGAAGTCATGGCTCTCAAACTTTTTTAAAGAGGACTTTTCTTTTGACTTTGCGATCAGTTGAGTGTTTATTAGTCGGGTTTGAAAGAATTTTTTCGGCTTGCTTGATTTGTCTTTGTTTGTTTAATTATTTTTTTTGTTTTATTTAATTTGTTAAATTACTAATGAGGTCCTTAATTTTCCCTTTTGCCTCTGTAAGGATCTTGATTTATATTGCAACCGTAATGTAGCTGTTACTCTTCGTAATAATATGCTTTTATATCCCAAACAAAAAAAAAAGTTGAGTAAAAAATATTATTCGAGTTCCGGATCAACTGTGTATCAACTTTAAAATAATATTATTCATTTAGAATCAGTAATAAAAAATTGAGAAGATTTATAATTATGACTTAGATTAAAAATTTCTTATAATTTGGTTGCTATTAGTTTTTTAACAAAATCTTAGCAATCAAAGATAAAAAAAAAAAAATTTTGTTGGTATTAAAATTTGAATCTCATATTTGTAGAATGTTATCTTTTAAAAATAATTATATAAATTAATTGAATTAAATTTTAAATTTAATTATAGCCATTAATCATAGTTTATGTTGCTTTTTTTATTCAAATTAAGATAATCTCTCATACTTCACTTCGGGACCTATATAATTTTATTAATAAAAAATTTGATTAAACTTTATATATGATGTAATAGTTTAATAACACTAACAATCTTAAAAAATTTAAAGCTCTTAACAAATATTAAGAGGTTTTAATAATATAATCTTTCAACAACCTTGAAAAGTTAAAAAAAAAAAGAAGTATTTATTATTATCAAAATTACTCACTTAAATTTAATAATTATTGAATATTAATAAAACTTTAATAAAAATTTATATATAATATAATAGTTCAATTCGACTAACAATTTTTTTTTTTTTAATTTCAAAAGAGACATAGCCTTACATCAAAGGGAGAGGGAGAGAGGTTGGAGTAGAACTTTAACCCTATGTCTTCTTTAAGGCTTATTTGACCATTAGATCAAACAGTTGAAAACATTCGACTAATAATTTTGAAAATTTTAAAACTTTTAACAATAATAAGAGTTTTAAATAATTTAATCTTATTAACAATTTAAAAAATTATCAAAAAAATCTACGCTCAAGAATCTCCGAATATGCTGTCTGGGTATTTGGCTGAACATGTGACAGAGATCACGCGTTGCAAGCGGCCAAGGAGCAAAGTCTCGCACCTTTTTTTTTTTTGGGTCTTTGATAACTGTTTTTGTTTTAGCTACTACCCAACAGGCCACCGATACTTTTTCTTCTCTTTAGATTCTTCGGATTTCGAATGTCATTTTTTTTTCATTGTGCTTCTCCTTTTCAGCATTCAAAATTTTGATATTTTCACAGCAGTGGCAGATCCATACATTAAGATAGAGTTTCCATTAACACTCAAAAATTGAAAAAATTAAAAAATTAAAACAAATTAATATTCTTTCCATTGATAGAATATTTGTTAATAAAAAGTGATTTGTGGAATAAAATTCTTTATTCTTGATTGAATAATTAACTAATTACATATATTATCATATTGAGATGATGTACTTAATAATAATTAGTAATCATGTCTTTTTTTTTAAGATACGAGAACTTATGATAATATAAAATTATATTATTTTAAATTTTTATTTATAAATTTATATATATATTATAAATAAACACTTTTTTAAAAAAATTTTTGATACTCTGCTACTTCACAGTAAAGCACGAACATACTTTCCGTTTTTACTATTAAATGTAGCAACTATATTTAAATTTAATTCATATTTCACTAGTTGCTTATTTCTAATTAAATAAAATTTTATATTTGATACTTGCTTTGCTTTTATATATGGACTTCAAATAAATAAATAAATAAATAAGTCAAATAATAAAAATAATTGTGACATACCTCAAATGGTAAGGATAAAAGGTTAGGGGAGATTTTCATAAAGATCTTAAGTTTAAATAGTAATACGCTTGAATAAAAAAATTATAAAACTAATTAACAAGACTACTTTTTAGTACGAAACAAATATGGGAATTATTGAGTTTACAAAGGTTTTTTTTTCTTTTTTCCACCGTTTAAAGGAGTTACAAGGGAAGTTTCTTTAGAAATAGCACATTAATTACAATAATTTTGAGACCAAAGTCAAGAAAGTAGAAATGGGGACAACCTATGGCAAAATGTTGGGCAATGTATCAATAATTAAAGGATAGATTTGATCGATGGACGTATGACTTAAGTAGCAAAGGAAATATGTTTGTCTTAATTGCCTTGTTTAAATTCGTTAAGAGAATACAAAAAGATAAAATTTAATGACTTCATTAAATCTAACATAAATAAATTTATTTAAAGTAATTCAAAAAAGAATATATTGAATAAAGGGTAAATTACTCTTACCGTTAAAAAAGCTAAAGTTTTTAAAAGGATAGGTTTATATCTCAAAATTACGTCGATGGAGATTTTCCCTTGTCTTTTGCCGGCTGTTAGGGTTTTACTCCTTTGACATCATTGTAACAATGGAATTTATTTAATGCTAATAATATATAAAAATTTATTAAATCTAAAATACATTCTTATGAATCAATTAGTATCTTTAATTAATCTAAATATTTTGACCATTGGGGATAAATTAGTGTGAGTAAGGAATTATTTATTGAGTTTAAAAATTTATCCCTTATCATTTTGTGACTAACTTCACACTAAATATTGGAATTATTGAGTTTAAAAAAAATTCTTTTTTTTTTTTTCACTCTTAAGGAAATGAGGAAGGAACTTTCTCCAACACATTGATTACGATAATTCTGAGATTAAAATCAAGTAGGCAGAAATAAAGACAACATAAAACAAAAAGTTAGGCAATGTACGTATCTATGAGATCAGCATGAGATCGGCATAAGAATAAAACGTATCTATGAGATCAGCATGGGATCAGCATAAGAATACAACGTATCTATGAGATCAGCATAAAAACGTATCTACGATAAGCTAACTTTATTCAATAGATTTGCATCTCAAAGTTACATCAATGGAGATTTTCTTTTACTTGAAATTATCATAGTTTTAATCTTGATCATTTTAGCTAAGTTTAGTTTAATATTATTGTTACAGTTTAGAAAAACTCAATCTGAAAGAAATGTTTTTAAAAGTATGATAAAAAGTATGATTTAAATTTTAGTATTCTTGTGAAAAAATATTATTGATACATTAAAATATCAAATATATACATAAAATAATAAAAAATTAAAGTTATATGAATAAAATTTGCTTTGTTTGAGGATGGTTTAAGCAAGTTTTAAATGAATATAAATATAAATATATTCATTTACTGAATTATTAGGCAAGGTTTGAGGAAGCAACTTCAGTTTGCTTTGTTTGTCTCTGTTTTATATCCATTAGTGGAAGTGGTTTTGGTGACTCGGTTCAATAATAGTGCCTTTTAGCAGAATTAATTGATGGTTTTGTCTTTGATTTATTCGGTTTGGTGTCATAGCTTGGACATGTCAGCTGCTGAGTATGTTCAATCATTTTTCTGTAGGGTGTTGCTTTGCTATATATTGTCAGTTAAAGGTTTCTCTTGTAGCATGCTAGGAAGTTTTTTTTTTTTTTTTAATTGGGAATTTTTAGTGTCAAAGCTTGCAGTTGGATTGGTTTGGAAAAAAGACATATTAGGCTAAGTTTAAAAATCCCTTATTGCTTAACTCAAAAAAAAAAAAAAAAAAAACCTTTGGACTACTTATAGAAAATAAATGTATATTAAATTATTATCTCTTATGTCACATGTAATTTGTAAATAATAAATCAATAAGTACTGTTATGAAGCACGCCTATGACTCAAATGTACGTTGTCATGACTTAATTTTTGCCGGATTGAAGGATTTATTGTTGAAATTAATTACAATTGTTGACTAAAATAATCAAGTTTTATCAAAGTTTTAATGGGTAAGTTGTTCTATATTATTGTGGTGTTGCTTAATTATAAGTCTTTTGCTTATATATAAGTCTTTGTTCATGAAGTCATGGCTCTCAAACTTTTTTAAAAAGGACTTTTCTTTTGACTTTGCGATCAGTTGAGTGTTTATTAGTCGGGTTTGAAAGAATTTTTTCGGCTTGCTTGATTTGTCTTTGTTTGTTTAATTATTTTTTTTGTTTTATTTAATTTGTTAAATTACTAATGAGGTCCTTAATTTTCCCTTTTGCCTCTGTAAGGATCTTGATTTATATTGCAACCGTAATGTAGCTGTTACTCTTCGTAATAATATGCTTTTATATCCCAAACAAAAAAAAAAGTTGAGTGAAAAATATTATTCGAGTTCCGGATCAACTGTGTATCAACTTTTAAATAATATTATTCATTTAGAAACAGTAATAAAAAAATTGAGAAGATTTATAATTATGACTTAAATTAAAATTTTCCTGTAATTTGGTTGCTATTAGTTTTTTTTTACAAAATCTTAGTAATCGAAGATAAAAAAAAAAGTTTGTCAGTATTGAAATTTAAATATTATATTTGTAAAATATTATCTTTTAAAAATAATTATATAAATTAATTGAATTAAATTTTAAGTTCAATGATAGCCGTTAATCATAGTTTATGTTGTTGCTTTTTTTTATTCAAACTAAAATAATCTCTCATACTTGACTTCGGGATCTATATAATTTTATTAATAAAAAATTTGATAGAAATTTATATATGATGTAATAGTTTAATACCACTAAAAATCTTAAAAAATGTAAAGCTCTTAACAAATATTAAGAGTTTTTAATAATATAATATTTCAACAACCTTGAAAAGTTAAAAAAAAAAAAAGTATTTATTAATATCAAAATTACTTACTTAAATTTAATAATTATTGAATATTAAAAAAACTTTAATAAAAATTTATATATAGTGTAACAGTTCAATTGGGGACAACCTATGGCAAAATGTTTTGACCATTGGGGATAAATTAGTGTGAATAAAGAATTATTTATTGAGTTTAAAAATTTATCCCTTATCATTTTGTGACTAAATTCGCACTAAATATTGGAATTATTGAGTTTAAAAAAAAAAAAAATTCACTGTTAAGGAAATGAGAAAGGAGCTTTCTCCAACACATTGATTACGATAATTCTGAGACTGAAGTCAAGCAGAAATAAAGGCAATATAAAACAAAAAGTTGGGCAATGTGCGTATCTATGAGATCAGCATATCACATCAGCATAAAAATACAACGTATCTATGCCATCAGCATAAAAAATACTACGTATCTATGATAAGTTAACTTTATTTTATAGATTTGCATCTCAAAGTTACATCAATGGAGATTTTCTTTTACTTGAAATTATCATAATTTTAATCTTGATCATTCTAGCTAAGTTTAGTTTAATATTATTGTTACTGTTTAGAAAAACTCAATTTGAAAGAAATGTTTTTAAAAGTAAGGTAAACAATGTGATTTAAATTTTAGAAAAAAATATTATTGATATATTAAAATATTAAATATATACATAAAATAATAAAAAATTAAAGTTATATGAATTAAAAATAATTTTATAGCCTTTTAAAAGTACTTTTCAATTGCAAATACCTTAGAGTTTACTTTTGGTTTATAAAATCAAACTTTTGACCCCAAAGTTAAAAATTTTCACTCTATTTAATATTGATGATGCGGTGGAAGCAAATTTTTTAATCAAAAGCACTTTTAAGCCTCAATGCTAAACAGGATGTAAGAATCTAACATTCAAAATCCAGAACTCTACCAACATTACACATAATTATTGGCCAATTGAGATTTTCCTTGTCTTTTGCCTATTGCTAGGGTTTTATTCCCTAGCCATCATTTCATGTGAATGTGATAATCAATCAAATCAAAAATTACTAAATCTAAAACAGATTGGGATAAATCAATTAGTAAATCTAAACATTTTGACCATTGAGGATAAATTAGTGTAAATACAGAATTTTGGGTACCTTATTATCATGCTAGGATCCATTTTGGACCACAATATCTTGTTTATATTATAAGGTCAAACAAATTTTTTTTAAGTTAAAAGATTTTTGGTATTCTGAGCATTGGATTTTGATGATCTGATCTGAGAAATCTGTTCTTTTTTTTTTTTTTTCTCATTTGTCACAATTTAAATGAAGCAGCTATTTTGAAATTTTATTTTGGCCCCATGGATTCCAGAAAGGGATGATTCCAGGAAATTGTTTTGAAGAAACCAAAAATGTTATTCCACTTTTAAAAAGCAGCCTTCAGATATTACAAAGTTTAATGATAAAGTTGTTCTAAACAAATAAAGTAGCTTTGACTCAATTAATAGAGTTTACGCGGTTTTGGAAATAATTCACCAACTTGAAAGATAATTAATTGTCGTTTTGTGGGTTATTTTTGACTATGTTGTAAATTCAGCAAAATTTTACGTTACTTTAATATTGGTTTAAGAAAAATTTATCAACGGAATATTTGACCGGTGTTAGATTTATATTATTTTCTATGTGGACTGCTAATTCAAATTTCCTTTTTCGAATAAAAAATACGAATTTCTTAATTTTTTGAAATTATAAGTTATAATTATAATTAAATATTATATTTATATATAAAAAATTACTAAATAATCAAACAAACAAATCAACTAATTAAACCTGTTCAAGAATCGGTCTATCCATTTAAACTTGAAAGTTCGTTCAAATTTTGAGAGAATTTGGACAAAAAATTAAATATTGTTAAATGGGTTTAAGCATAATTTTAAAACTTATTTAAATTTCAAATCAAGTTTTGCAAAAAAAATTTAAAGTCCGAGTCCAACTAAGCTTGACCCAAATTTACATATATATATATATAATTTTTTTGTTTTAATATATATGTGAATTATATATAAATTTATTCACATATATATAAAAATTAAAAATAAAAATTATATATTTTATTAAACTTAATATTTACTTTTATAGAAATTTTAATTTTATTTTTTAGTAAAAATTAAGTTTAATAAAATATATAATTTTTATTTTTAATTTTTATATATGTGAATTGAATATAATCTTATTAAACTTAATTTAATTACATATTTTAATTTTTTTATATAAATTAAGCTTAATGGATGGGATTGAGATTTATTTTTTTTAATTTGAATCTGGCTTAGTAAAATTTTAAAACCTAAAATTTCAAATCAAACTGAGCCTAAGCAAATATATAAATTATTAATATAAAATATGAGCTCGACCCAACCTATGAACAACTCTATAACTAACAAATTAGAATATAATTAAATAAATCTAACATAAAATTAAATAAAATTCACATACAGTAAACTTGAATTTAAAATTTTAAAATTCTAGAATCTCTTTTTAACTACTAAAATAAGGCTTTATTGGCCAAATTTTCATAATTTTAACTGTTCGTATATGGAAAAAAAAGTTTAAAATTTAGGGGTTAGGGATTATCAAAGTTTTATTTATGTATTAACAGGTCAAAGATTATAGTTTAATCGTCAAAGTTGCAATAAAATATGTAACTTAGACCGATTATACTTTAATTGCCATGGCTTGCAAACCTGGCCTAATGTTGCAAGGTTTGGACACAAGATTTGGGCTTAAAGAATAGGTTTGGATATGACCAGATGATTAAACTTAACCACATAGAGAGTTAAAGATACAGGGTGGAAAAACAAAATATTTGCCTCATAAGTTTTAATTTTTTAAATAAATTACAATTAAGACTGTGGTGAAATGATAAAACACATGTATATTCTTATGCCATAACTAAATCGAGTTGAGTCGATATATTACAATCTTAAGTTTATAAATATTATCCATATTTTTAGGCTTTCCTTGATTAAAAAATATTTTAAAAAGTGAGTATGAAAATTTTATTAATTTAATGATTAAATTTATAGTCATTTTCTTACTTTGTAACTTAAATATTAAATTAACAAAATTTTTATTTTTATTTTTTTTTATCAAATAAAACCTTAAATTTCATTTAGATGTGCGATGAGAGGAACTCTAATAATAGCTATATTTTATGATTAAATTAAAAGTCCAATCATAATACCCTACTTTGTGCACGTCATCTACTTTATCAACAGCTAAACCCCACACATGATAACCCTCAAATAGGGATGTGAGAAATATCTTTTAGCCGAGAACATCTTCATTGCAGAAAATATATCATACATATAATGCTGGACATTCCACACGCTTTTTAGCCGGAATCACATTTTTCTCTAGAAATTACATCTCCCAAAATATCATAGACGTCTAAAAGTCTAAAACGTAGTGTTCATATTAATAGAAAATCACCAAGAATATCACGCCCACTTAAGATTCATAACCATTCAGATTGAGTACAATACTTGTTTTCAGTTAGAATCCAAGTAGTCAAATTACTAACACGTGATATGCTTGAGTATTACGGAATCTAGGTATTGTTTATATGTAGTAGAATAACAATCCAAAGATGAATATACAATGTACCTAATTAGGTCAAACTACAAGAAATGTGATATTTAGGAAAAAAAAATTTATGCTATGATGTAGTTAATAATTAATAATTATATTAAAAAGTATTTTCAATGATTTTTTGTACACTTTTATTGCAGAAAATAATTTAGAACACTAGCATAGGACTCTTATGTTGCGAAAAACATGTTGTGCAAATTATTTCAAGGTGCTGCAAATAGTAACGTTATTAAAAACAACATTGATTTTGTAAAATTTTGAGGAATTTTCTAAAGCAATTGTAGAATGAATTTGATGATGATCTTTTCCAAATTTGTAGAATAATGAATCAAGAATCCATAGAAAAAAAATTGGATTCAAACTCATAAGAATTGATCAAGATCCAATGGAAAAACCACACATAGGTCAAAACCAAAAATTACCAACATATTTGAAATTCAAGTGAAAATGCAACAAATTAGACTTGAAAACTTAAAGATCTTGAACTTTTATTGGAAGATTCTTAAAGTGTATCTAAAATAAAGGCAAGAAAAGTAAATTTTGCTAGAAAATAAATACAATTTTCTCCTAAATAGTCCTCTAAATAAATAAGGAGAAAATTGTTTGGAAAGAAAAGAAAGTAAATGCAAGAAAAGAAAATTCTAAAAGTCTAAAAATTCTCTCAATGGGCAACTAAATGCAAGAAAATGCCAGCTTAGCTGCCACATCTTCTAGATCCTTCAAACTCATCTAACTTGCTTCCTTAGTTTTTTTGTATGCTTCTCTACACTTTACCTTAAGCTTTCTTCCTTTGATCTTGTGAGCTTCAAAAAATCAAAATTATGTCCAATGAGTAGCTTTCAAATTTTCAATCAAGCAGCTGCATTTGATCCCTCTTTGAATTCTCAAAATGGCTTCACAAGCTTTGATCATCATACTAAATGCATCACACGACTTAAATTAAATCCTGCTTCCATTTTATGCATGAACTTGTAACCAATTTCTTCTTCAAATTTCAACCAAATACAAATCATTTAGTTGTCAATTTATGCATGAAAAATTATGAAAAAATCTAGAAAATTATCAATTCCAAAGATAGCTTCAAACAACACTAATGCCCATATCACCTATCTAACACATGTAAAAAACCTACAAAAGTGACAAAGCATTATGAACTAAAAAGGACATTTTGAAATGAAAAATATGAGAATTAAAGCTTAAAATAAAGTTCAATTAAGCTCAAGTAAGTTAAGGAAATTATAGAAGGAAAGGATAACAAAAAAATTATCATAAGTGGCATTATAGCACAAGCATGCTAGTTTTGGCCTTTCATAACTTTTTACACCAAAATTTCTTCAAAATGAGTCTTAAAGCTTTCAATTTCCTCATTTTTCATATTTTCACCTAGACATTGAATATTTATGCTTTAGGAGTATTTTTGCCAATTTTTTCAAGAAATGAGAAAATATTCAAGAAAAATTTCACTAAACAAGTGTAATAGAATGCTAAAATTTTAGTGCAATCATAACACTATCTTGAGTTGCTACATTTTCAACATCTCAAAAATAACCGTAGCTTTCAGTTGGAAGGGCCCAACGACAAACACACAATAATATAAAAATAATATATCACAATAAATCACAATAATCAAACAACAAACTCACAACCCAATAATAATAGTAAGAAAACTAAAATACATCAAGATTTATGTGAAAAAAATTTTCTTTTTTAAAAAATCACAGACCACTAAAATAAATCTAGTATCAACTTATAAATATATAAAACTCTTCTCTAACTAAAATTAGAGTTAAATAATAATTAAAAAATAAAATAAATCTCACAAAATAAATCTCAATAAATACACTTTAAATCTATTTCTAAAAACCACCAAACCCAATCTCTAAGTTAAAAATGCAAAACAATGAATATTAAATATATTGACAAAATTTTAACTCAATCAAATTCCAAATATGCCTTTATTTGACTTCTTACCCACTTGACAGCTTTCTTGCACCTTGATATATAAAACAGAGCTTTATTTCTCCATGAAAGGATTCCACACGCTTGTGGGCCTGTAGGGACAGTAATATAATAATAGTGTGGGGCTAGATTCCACACGCTTTTTAACCGGAATCACATTTTTCTCTAGAGATTACATCTCCCAAAATATCATAGACGTCTAAAAGTCTAAAATCATATTAATAGAAAATCACCAAGAATATCACGCCCACTTAAGACTCATAACCATTCAGATTGAGTACAATACTTGTTTTCAGTTAGAATCCAAGTAGTCAAATTACTAACACGTGATATGCTTAAGTATTACGGAATCTAGGCATTGTTTATATGTAGTAGAACAACAATCCAAAGATGAATATACAATGTACTTAATTAGGTCAAACTACAAGAAATGTAATATTTAGGAAAAAAAAATTTATGCTATGATGTAATTAATAATTAATAATTATATTAAAAAGTATTTTCAATGATTTTTTGCACACTTTTATTGCAGAAAATAATTTACAACACTAGCATAGGACTCTTATGTTGCGAAAAACATGTGCAAATTATTTCAAGGTGCTGCAAATAGTAACGTTATTAAAAACAACATTGATTTTGTATTTTTTTTGCTGAAAAAAGTAACTTGTTCCTGTCTACTGCAACATAATACTATTTATGTTGCAAAAAATCTATATACTTTTTGCAACATTTATACAAATTACTTTAAAAAATTTTATTGCTTAAAATGAAATTTCTTGTGGTGACAAACATGGCCAAGAACTACCCCTTGATCACATATTATGCCTTAATTTTTTTTTTTAAAGTTAGAATACAACTATTAAAAAAAAAAAGTTTGAATTCCAATGGGAAATATCTTTCAAAAATTTGTACACAATATGTTAATTGCTAAAATTATAACTATTGCAATGCAATAATCTGTTTAAAAATTACATGTAATCTTTTTAATTTGCATTTTAATAGCTTTTTTCTATTTGTGTTATTACAAATATTTGTAGGATAGTTATATGCATGCAATTGGAGAATGAGAAAAACAAATAATTTTAACCATGCATTGTATGGGATCCCAAATTAGTTAAATGCACAATATTAGACTCTTTAAATTATATTAGTTTTGGTTCCATTTGAGAGTTAAATGGATTTTTTTTGTACAATCATAAAATGCACTTTCCAATGCATTAATAAAATGGATCTTAACATTTGAATATGAGATGGTCAATTAATATTATATTTTAATATATTTTTTAAGATATTTTTTGTTATATTTACTAATATAAATAATATATATAATATATTAATAAAAAATTGAGTTTATAAATTATAAAAGAAAATTATTATTATACCAAACGTTTAAGAATAAAATAATTTTTAATTTAATGATAAAATTACTAATTACACAATCTTTTAATAAATATAAAATCTTTCTTGATTTTTTTGATATTTTATATCTAAAATTAAAAAAATACACAAATCAATATTTTTATAGGTACAAAAAAAACACATTTATATTTGGTTGGACTTTCTATTATTGAGAAAATTAAAAAATTAAAATCACATGATTGTGATTTAAAATTTATAATAAAACTTTTAATTTTGAAAATTTTTAAATAGTGATTAATAGGTACAATAAAAAGACAAATAGTAATGTAGTCTAAACTCTCTTAAAATGCAAAGCATAAAATTAAATTATTAACTATAGTAAAATTAATATTAATAGTATTAGTTTGATGGACCATTTAAATTTGTTTAACATAAATGCATACACATACTAAAGGATTTTAAAATATTTTGGAGGTCAAGGTCCCCGCAACCATATATGACGGTCCTGCCGTGTTAATCGGGCTCGCAAATGGAGCCTTACTACAATACCTGAGGGGAAGGAAACATTAAACCATTTTATTTGTGGTTAAACAGCATGCTTGGTGGAGCACAGGAGTCAAAATGCCAGTTCTCCTAGGGCCACAAGTCTGGAAATGGTTGCTGGTTGTCATCCTGGGCAAAGTGATCATAATAGCTTGGTGTGAGTATTGGCATCGAAGAACTTGGGTCAAATGAAGAGGATGGCTGCGCCAATTCCTGCAGCTGCAGCTGATCATCAAATGAAGAGAATGACCAAAAATAATTTTCATAATCATTGTTTACAGCTAATGGCGGCAGCAATGGCTGCTGCTCCTCAAAAGCAAAGTAATCCAGCTGCATTGGATTTATGGAACTACTGCTAACTCCAGCTTTTGAACTCATTGGATTGTCATTTCTGACGTTTTCCTTGTCTTCTTCAAGCCTTTCTTTTCCTTTGTACATAATCTTACAGAGTCTCCACTCCTATATAAACAAGAACAAAATAGAAAGTATAAGATTCATCTTCAATAACAAAGTCTCAAAAAAAAAAAAAAAAAACAAAACAAAACAAAACAAAAACAAAAAAAAAATCAAGATATATATTTATATATATAAATTATCAAATAAACTGACAGAAAAATTTTTAACTTCACAAATAAAATTAAGATAGTGATACTATAATTCTAAAATTCTAATAAATGATCTGGAATTTTGTTAAAGGAACGACATCAATCTAATAATCAAATATTCGACAGTAATTTTGTAAGTAAAAATTAGTTTTTTATTGACATATTTTCTCAAAAAATAAAATCATAAAGCAAGGCAGAATATCATCTTATATTTTGAAAAATCTGACAGGATTTTTAAATGGTTTGATAGAAATTAACCTATTTACGAGTACAAGAGCTCAGAGTAATTAACATAAATGTGATAGAATCCAAAATTAAACTCAATTAAATTATGTAATTAATGCATATTTAATAAATGACATTCACAGATTTGAAATTCAAATTCAATATCTATAATCTCTTCACCAGTCATCAAACTATAGCCTCTTTTGTAAAAAAATATAGATGTGATAAAGTATTTTACAGGGGATGAAAGACTAAATGTAGTAATTTATGTGAGAGAGATTTTATATATACATATATATATATATATATATCATTGTGTAAATAAATGTACGATGGCGCCAGAAAAAAAGAAGAAGAGATGATATCTCAAGAAATCTATAGCTTGCAAATTCAGCATAATTTCTTTTTTATTTTGTTTTTTGGTTACAATTAGAGTTCGAACTCAAGATCCTTAATAAAAATGCTGTCTCTAGTATTGTGAACTAACAGCTCTCAATGTTAAATTCAGCACAATATCATGAACCAGGCAAAGGTATCCTAATGAAAATATGCGTTTTGTGTAAAATGTTTAGCTAAAGCAAGGCAGAGATGAAATACAGGACACAAACCGTTGGAATGGATTGAAGCACATATTCATGCATAATCCACTCAGTCTTGATCGCATCTTTGCGTTTTGTTTGGTCATCCCTAAACTTGTGAAATGTTAGGGGTCTTTTGTAACCCACCACTCGTCCATTATCAGAAATTGTCTTCACATGGCTTGTTGCCTTCCACCATCCTCGACTCCTCACTTCTCTTGAATCGCTTTCCCTCTTACAATAGTAATACTTTTCGTTCTTGTTAAAGGCCACACTTTGAATCCCTGCACAAAGCATATACTATATAAATTTCGTTATATATGAGTTTAAGAACTGAGATATAATTTTCCTTTTCTTTTTTTGTATAATTTAGAGAAAGAGAGATTCGAATATGCTTAGCTAAATATATGCTTGAATGTGAGATCAATTTGGGTTCCATCTAGGGCTTAGTCATAAAAGCCACTTCTTGTGCGCGGTGGAAGCAGCACTCTAATCGACTCTCAAATGTGCTGTTAATCATCAGAAAAATTTTCATCTTGTGATCAGCTTTCTTATAGTACTAATTGGTAGAAAAGCAACTTAGAAATGAAAGTTGAATTGTTGGATTTTGAGAGCCATTGCAAGGGAGTCAGAACGTCAGTAAGTAGGGATTAGGATAATGGGTGAAAGATGGGATGGGAACTACATGATTGTTGATCTGATCTCATTGAAGCATGTTCCATCAAACACGGGCTTCTGTTCCCTTGCACATGATCCTAGGAGTTCCATGAAATACGGGCTTCTGTTGGCTTGCACTCTCAGACATGATCCTGGGAGGCTAAAGACACCTAAATTTATATCTTTACGTATTAATATTACACTTTCATGTGCCAAAATGTGATCTAAGACATGCAAACTAAGGAAACATATATAGACCAGAAATTAATCTACGAAAAAGAAGATCAAGAAGAGGAAGAAGAAGGAAAACTGTCAGACATGGAAGATCTTGCGGCTCGAATTCATAAATATTTGTTTCAACAATGAAATCCAAAGGCGCCATGGTAGTATTCCCGGATACTTTCTGGTTCAGGATTTCGATAAGCTCCTCATCGGTGGGACTGAATCTGAAGCCTATAGGAACCATCTTCTCGATCTTCTTCAAAGAAAAGAAAGAAACCTGCTTAAATTTTAATCAATTTTCTGTCTAGGAACCGCTCAAAACACCAGAGAAATAGAGTATATATTCTCTTATATTATCTCTGAAATCAATGGTGTAATTTGATGATGCTTCTTAATATAAAGAAGGAAGTAGACAGGAAAATGCAAAGAAGACAAAACAAACTCAATTAGTTGACAGAAGACTGCATATTAGCATCTGTCTCTTGTTATTGAAATTGATTAGGTTGACTCAAGTCATCAGGCGCTTGGAAACCAAGATTACTGTGTTTGCAAATACTATGTGCGGTAAGTTAAAAGCAAAATTAGTGACGATGATGCTAGGAATAGGATGCTGCAATATATATTCACATTTTGTCATGGAACTTAGTCAACAAAATTTCATTAACCTGTTTACATTCGTTTATTGAATTATTACAAATATCTAAAATTTATAACGGTTAAATATAAAAATACCATATATATTTTTTATTTTTTATTAGTTTATACTTAAAAAATAAATTATCAATTTGCTATTTCAATTTTCATTCCGTCATCCATTTTAATATCTCAGATTAATACTATTAATCAACATACTAATATGGCATGAACATGCAATAAAATGTTGATACATGTTAAAAAGTCCAATTAACATCATTTTGTTAATTGTAACATCAGCATTAAAAAAATTTTCTAAAAAATATTTAAAATTTAAAGAAAAATCTAAAACATTTTTTAAAAAATAAAAAATATGAAATATTTTAAAAATTTTTTAAAAATTTTGAAAATTTTAAAAAATAAAAAAATTCAAAATTTCAATAAAAATCTAAAGAGATTTAAAACAACTTTGAAAAAATTTGAAAAATGAAAATTTTAATAAAATTAAATTTTCTTAAAATTCAAAAAATTTTACAAAACTTAACAAAACCAAAAAATCTAAAATCTAAAATTTTTTTAAAAAATTTTCAAAATTAAAAAAAGTCTAACACTTTTTGAAAAATTTTAAAAAATTCGGAAAATTTTTTAAAATTTATGAAAAAAATTTTTCAAGATTCTAAAACAATCTAAAATTTACAAAAAATTCAAAAAAAATATGAAAAAAAAATAAAAAAACTTAAAATTTAATAAAAAAATCCAGAAGAATTCAAATATTTTTTTGAAAAATTCAAAAAATATATAAAAAATTAAAATTGTAAGATTAAAAGAAATTAAATTTTTTAATTTTTTGCAAAATTTTTCAAATTTTTAGATTTTTCTAAATTTACATTTTTTATTTAGAAATTTTTAAGTTTTCTGAATCTTTTTCATTTAATTTTAAGAAAATTTATTTTTATTAAAATTTTTATTTTTTGTAATTTTTAGATTTTTTGTTTTTATTAAAATCTTAAGATTTTTTTGAATTTTTTAAAATTTCATAACTTTATAAAATTTTTAAAATATTTTAGTTTCTTTTTTATAATTTTTAAAACTTTTTAGATATTTTTGTTCAAACATTTTTGTATAGAGTGTTGCTTTTACTGTATATTGTCAGTTAAAGGTTTCTCTTGTACTATGCAAGGAAGTTCATTTTTTTTTCTAATGGAAAATGTTAGTGTCAAAGCCTACAATTGGATTGGTTTGGAAAAAAGATATATTTTGCTAAGTTTAAAAATACTTTATTGACATTGGCAATAGATGGTGAAGGTGTTTATAGCTATTTGATAACAGAAAACTATAAAAACACTCTAAAAGGATCTCACGAAAATGGGTAAACTAATAAAACACAAAGAATGATAACTAATGGAAATGGGCTATAAAATAGGGGTTTTTTTTATTAAATTGCAAATGAACAAAGTTCACCATCAAGAACAATCTTTAGGGATACAAAAGTCACCACCCTTGGGATACTATGCTTGGATACAAAGCTAAAGAAATTCACCACTTTAAAAAATTCACCTAAGAGATATAAAACTTTAGAACAATCTAAAAGATTGTTTGAAGATAAACAAAACTTTAATTTGCTATATTCTAACTAAAAATTGAAAATAAACAGAAAAGCTTGGAATAACCCTCCAAGTATAGGAAACGCATTATTAATGCAAATGTTTGATTTTAAGGACTTTGATCACACCCCTTGAATGTTGAGATTGTGTCTAGAATTAAGTAATCAACATCAAGCGACTTAAATGTTGAAATTGGGATCTTAAAATTAAGAAATTTTCGTTAGATTATTGATGGGATTGCTTTCAATCTTGTCTTGTTGAAATGGTACTTAAAATTATGGGATTTGTATGTGAACATTATAAGTTACAGTATGAACACAGTTAGCCACCCATTTTCTCATGCAAATACAACCTTTTCATATTGAAAATGTGCTTATTATCTGGTGTCTAGGTTAGTCCATGAATCTAGCCATATTCCTAACCATCTTCATGCTTTTCATTTCTAGCTAGTGTAAAGACAACCTCCTAATCTAAACCATATGATCTCTTTATTTATTTAATGGATTAAGACCAATGATAGGCCATTTTTTAGCTTTGGATTGTGAAATGTGAAGACACTCTAATATCAATCTTTTCTCATTGGTAGGGTGACAAATCAACAAAATTAAAGGTGAAAGATACTCCATATGTCTCAAACAGCTCTATCTTATAGGCATTTTCTCCACTGTGCTGTAGTACCTTAAATGGCCCATCTTTCTTGGGTTAAAGCTTGCCAAATTTCCATTGTGGAATCTATCCTTTCACAAGTGAATCCATACTAGGTCAATTTCCTTAAACTCCATATACTATTGGTGCTTGTTGGTTGTTTTCTTGTACTTTTCATTTTGTTACAAGATTCTAGCTCTCACTTGCTAATACAACTGCTTGATACCCTTAGCTCTTTTCTCTGCATCTCTACTAAATTGTTGATTAGTAGGGAAAGAAACCAAATCCAAAAAACTGATTAGATTCTTACTGTACACCACCTTAAAAAGACTACAACCAATGATTTTTCTTAGTGAACGATTGTAAGTAAAGTTTACTTGAGGCAAAACAAGAGCCCATTACTTGATGTGCTTCACCATATAACTTTTTAAAAGGTTACCTAAGTTATGGTTGGCCACTTCTATTTGACAATCTATTTGAAGATGATGGGATAAACTATACTTAAGATTGTTGCCAAGTTTTTTGCACAAGATATGCCAAAAGTGACTCAAAAATTTAGAATCCTGATTAGACACCATGGACCAAGAAACTCCATCTAGCTTTAAAATTTCACTAAAATAAAACTAAGAAGCATGAAGAGCATTTATAGTTTTTTGCAAGGAATGAAATGTGCTATATTTAAAAACGGATCCATAACCACCATGAAAAAGTGCTTGTTCCTTTGAGTTTTCGATAGTCCTACTATAAAGTCCAAACTAACATCCTCCTAAAGATCATTAGGCATGGGCAATGAGGTATACAATCTAATGTTTTGACCATGACTCTTGGCAATATGGCACACTCTATACATTCAAAGTGTTTCACCACATCCCTTTCCATTTTTTACCAATAAAATTGATCTTGTAAAATAGAAGGCATCTTGACCCTTCTAAAATGTCCATCTAGTGCATCATCATGAGCCACAGAGATTAAACCCTACCTTAAAGAACATGAAGAAATGTAAAGGCTATTAGCTTTAAAGAGATATCTTGTATGCAACAAAAGCTAGTTGTATGGTCTTTACTTGCACTTTTCTTAAATTTTGCCAAAGTAAGGGTCTACTTCATAGAGATTTTTTATTACCTCAAATCCAATCACTTCAATAACCATAGTCTCCAATAAGGAGTGCTTTCGACTTAAAGCATCTGTCACTAAATTTTAAGTTCCTAACTTGTACTTGATAGTGAAGTTGTAGGCTTGAAAGAACTCCACCCAAGTTGCATGCCTTCAATTGAGCTTATTTTGGCTATTGATGAACTTCAGGGCCTCATAGTCTGAATATAGGACAAATGACTTAGCAAAGAGATATTGACTCAAATGGAATAAAACTCTATATATGGTGTAGAACTCTATATCATAAGTTAAATACTTTCTCTCGGCTTCATTGAACTTTTCATTGAAAAATGCAATAGGTTTTCCTCATTGGCTTAAAAGGGCATCTATTCCCAAACACTTGATCAAAATCTAGCAATGATAGGATAGAAGCTTCGATGATCCTTTTCTTAATGAGCTCAAAGCTGTGTAAGGTTTCTTTGGTCCATTCAAAAGCTTCATTTTTCAAACATTTAGTGATATGAGCCACAATGGAGCTAAAACTCCTATTAAAGCACCTATAGAAAGATACAATGCCATGAAAGTTTTAGATGTCATGAAAAGATGCCGATGTTGGCCAATTTAAAATTGTTTCAACCTTACTAGGATCTATCTTTATTCCTTCCTTTAAGACTATAAATCTTAAAAAAACAACGCTAGAAGTGAAAAAAACTACACTTTTTAAAGTTAGCATAAAGTTTTTTTTTACCTTAATATGAAAAACAGTTGATTTAAATGACTCAAGTGTTGGTCCTTATCTTTGTTATGCACCAAAATGTCATAAAAATACACTACTACAAATCTACCAATGCCAGGTTTAAGGATATGATTCATAAACCTCATGAAAGTACCAAAAGCATTAGACAAATCCAAAGACATTACCATATATTCATAAAGACTATCCTTTATCTTAAAAATTGTTTTTCCCTCATCTTCTTATCTCATTTTGATTTGATGATAGCTACTATGCAAGTTTATCTTGAAAAAGATTATTACTCCATGTAGTTGGTCTAAAAAGTCATCTACGTGCGGGATAGGGAAGTGATAATCAATCATGATTTTGTTGACTACCTTACTATCCATACACATGTGCCATGATCCATCCTTCTTAGACACCAAAAGTGTTATTTAAAATGTTATTGAAATTATTGAAATAAAAAATTATTGAAAATGTTATTTATAGTTCAAAAATATTTATATCAAAATTTTTTCAAATTTTACACATTTGATCCGTATAATGAGATCCTTCAATCTATCATTTTGATTTTCAATTTTTATTTTTATTTTATAGTTTCTAAACTAAAGGAATTATTAGAAGGGAAACAAGATATCTAAAAAAAGGATTATTATTATTATTATTATTGTTGTTGTTGTTGTTGTTGTTATTGTTGTTACTATTACTATTACTAGCTTGCTCACACTTTGTTGTGGGATTTGTTTACTTTTAATTTCAAATTCGAAAACATCAAATTCTAAAACTACAAATTAATGGGGTGAAAATAACCACCAAAACAAGCATATGAAAAATAGAAGATTGCTTTATTCATAGGTATTCAAGATCCAAAATCATCATTACTAATATCATGCTAGAAACCAGTCCATTAAGAGACCAACAAAACACAACCAAAAACACATCTTCAAGAAAAGACCACGTACCAATTTGCAAGCAACCTCATATCTCGTTTGCACATTTACCCCTTTAAAAAAATAAAAAAAAATGGCAAGGTGTAGACAAAGAAACAATGCATATTTTCCATAAAAGAAAAAGAAAGCTATCAAAGAGCTTTGGATTATTATACCTAAATAGAGCTCTCCAAAAAAGTCACTGCTAATTTTTCTTCCAAGCTTGAACTTACCACCAATCACATGACCTATTCTAAAAAAAAAAAAACTCTCTTAAATGATACCATGTACCTTAAAGAGCTTAATCTAGGCTAATTTCACTCATATTTGTGCCAAATGCAACTTCAATTGCCCCCTAATCCAAATACTCCTTCAAAACTCAAGGGATTTATCAATTTGACAACTCCAAGCCTCCATCAGATCAGCTAAAAAAATCTTAACTTTCTTCAATAATCAACAAGGATAAAAACATCAAATAAAAAAAAATCTAGGGTTTTGCCTAAAAAAGATTAAGAAAAAGGAAATCTTTGGAAGAATAAAGCTAACAATCAAAGAAAATATTGGAGATTTTAATCTAAGCATAGTAAAGGTTTTAATCTTAATAAAACTGTATTAAAACCTAGGTTTACAATAAACCAAAGCATCTCTAAGATTTCCATTTGCTTATTTAGGTACTTTCTGCACTTCTTTCAGTTCATTAATTGGTTATGCCTTTTCCTTCTCAATCAATGATATTCGCTCCATTATTTTATTTAAATCCTCCTGCACCAAGTTCAATTAAGTGTACAATTTTAATCCCTTACACACCCGTGTTTATGCTTTCTAAAAATCAAAACCAACCAATAATGCAAATAAAATTCCATTCGTTTCATAATTAAGATGAATGTTTGTTTCTCATTCCCAAAACCAGTTTTCCTTTCCAAACATCAAAGGATGCAAAATGTTTCATAACACATTTTATTTCTCCTAAAAGTCAAAATAAAACTTCATTTCTAAAAATTACTTGAAATACAACACATTATTTGGAAACATCAAGAAAAACTTTCCCTGCTTTAGTATCTTCTCAAATAGAATCCTTTATCAATAAATCCCTTTTAATCTTAATTTTTTCGTTAGTCAAAAAATTACTTCTTGTACCAAAAAATTTGTAAGATCAAATGCAATAATATGTTAAAGATTGACTAAAAAACTTACTTCAATCGTGATGACAACCTTTGGTGATCTAAAATCAATTGCAAGCTTCGAGTTAAGAGATGATCTTAAGGATCGATCAGTTGAATGACGAGTAATCGACAAGGAAGAGAATGAATTAGGTTTTGATTTAGCCAGTGTCTTACTTACTTTACTTGCCATTCTAGGTGTTACTAGTTAAACCTTGCAAGGTATCTTTAATATGGCAACTTTTTTGTAGATGATTTAGCAAGATCAAATTATTCTATTAAAGTGATACATGTATACATATGCATTTTAAATAACACATTTGAAAATTGAGAGAAATAATATGAAGATAATATCCAACCCAATAAGCAAAAAAACTAAGTAAAAGCACTCTTGAAAAAAGGCAAGGATTATGAATACACAAAAATTGAGTAAAACCTATTTGAAAAAGAGAATCAAAGAACAAAATTGACTTAAAAAAAGATTATTCACTAAAATAAAGCACCAAATTTCTATATTAGTGCAAACAGAGCTGAGAATGGAAATAGTCAAGATAAATTCAAGGCAAAGAAGATTTAACAAATCTTTTACATATACATTTAGAGCTTTTTTCCGTAATAACAGTTTATTACATAATTAAGTATGCTAGATATAAGAATTCAACAACAAATAAGAAAACAAAACCAGTTGTTAAGATATGAAACTAACATGCATTATGTCAATGTACCTTTGTGTTTTTTGCAATTTCAAAATGCTATCAAGATCATCATAGTTAAAGGCTTCGATATTAGTCAGGTCACCATCAATATCTACTTCCATGTTTGTGACATCGTCATTTTCTTTCTCCTAAAAGATAGATATTAATATCACTATTAATGGAATCATCTAATAAAAGATAATTGAATAATCGGAGTATGATTTGAATCTCACAACAACACTGGCTTCATTGTTAAACAATTCATCAAGGTTCGTAAGAAATGAATTAGCTATAGTTGCATATAAGTTCACTAGTACAAAAGTCAAACATCAAAATTGCCATTATTCGATTGAAAATATAATATCAATGTCCTTTCATGCTTTCATTACTAAAACTTTTCTTTTCTTACCTACCTTATCAACTTGTCAAAGTAATGAAAGGATCCTTCACGTTATCATTTATTTATTTAACATCATTTTAATTTCAAGATAAAAAAAAATACAATCACACATTTCTTCTATTCATTTGTAAGATGGACAAAGATAGCAAAAGAAATTAAGGAAAGGATATATATATATATATTATCATTTTCCAAAGAAAAAAGAACACATTTCATCAAATTGATAACAATAGAATAGTAATAAAAAAAGTGTTTTTGTTGAACAAAGGCACCCAAAGAATGATAACAAAAGAATCATGGACAAGTCATTCCTGGATTCTTTTTCAAAACTCAACCAAATGACATTTTTTATCCTTCAAAACTCATGAAACCACACTTGCCCCTACATTGTAAGATCATCACATGATGCTACCTCTCTTTTATATCTAAGCCATCTTTTCAAGTTTTCAAATTAAAGATGCCTTTTTTTTTCCTTTTTTTTTAATTTTCTCTTTTTTTTAAGCGAAGTATCTTTCCAAACCATCTAAGCTTACTAAATTAAGTAAATCACTTCTGTCATTTTCTATCAAAATTAATGCCCTTCATGCAAAAACTTTCTTCACAACATAAGGACTTTCCTAATTTGGTGTATATTTTTCTCAATTGTCATGTTGATTTGAAAGGATCCTTTCAGAACTAAATTTTCTTCTAGAAAGTAGTAAGGTTGAATTTTCTTATCATATGCTTTCATCATTCTTTTCTGATACAATTGACTATGGCAAAGTGCTATAAGTCTTTACTTTTCAATGAGGTTTAATTGTTCATAGCAATTCTGAATTCACTATGCTCCTTTTAGCTTAACTTTCATTAGAACTCATAATGAGGAAATTTCCACTTCAATCGACAATACAACTTATATTCCATAAACCAACAAAAATGGGGTAGCCCTAGTAGATATTTGGACTAAAAATGTAAGGTAAAAAGTAACTTTTCATGCTAATCTTTATAAGTATCAGTCATATTCTCCAAAATCCTCTTGATATTCTTATTCGTAACTTTTACTACCCTATTCATCTTTCAATGATATAGTGCCAAATCATGATGATAGATATTGAATTGAGTGCATATTTCATTCATCATCTTGCTTTCAAGTTTTTGGCATTGTCAAAAATAATCTTCTCTAAAAGCTCATATATATATTATCTTTTTCTTTATAAATTTGTATACCACTAATTGAGTCACACTAGCATATGATGTAATTTTTACACATTTCGTGAAATAATTAATTATCACAAAGATGAATCTATGGTCGGTTAAAGCTTTCAGGGTGATGGGCCTAATAACATCCATGCTCTAAATAAAAAATGGCCATAGAAGTGCCAAAACATGTAAAAAAGATGAAAGAGCATGAATCTTATCAATACAAATCTGACGTTATGGCATCTTCTAGCATAATCAATGTAGTTATTCTCTATTGTCAACCAATAATTGCCAACCCTCATAATTTTTCTAGCCATCATATAACCATTCACATGTGCCCTATAAATCCCATCATGTACTTCTTCAAGAATCCTCTTTGTTTCATTGCATCCACACATCTTAAAAATACTTGATCTCGACTTATTTTATAAAAGATATCTCCATCAAGGAAGAAACTCATGACCAGTCTTCTAATGATCCCTTAATCATTTTTCGTTGCATTCTTCAAGTATTGCTAACTTCTAATGCATTGATACATATCATGACGCCATGGTTTCCTATCAATTTCTTTTTCAATACTTGAAGAAAGTGCTAGTACATCTTTCATATCTAACTTGATGGATTGGATCTCGACATTTGCATCTATCTTGATCATTACAATCAAAGTGGCTAGAATGGTAGCAATCTAGTTCTCTTCTCTAGGTAAAAATTGAATTTCTTCAAATTATTTGACCAATTTATAATTATATTCATGGCACTGAATCAACTTCAAATCTCTCGTTTCCACACTCTTTATAACTGACATATTACCAGGGCTAAATCCCTAAAACATTCATCACTTCAATCTTCTTTTCAATTGCTACTTACATACCTATAATACAATCCTCATATTCAACCATGTTATTTGTGTAATTGAAATTCAACTTAGCTATGATGAAATAATAGTATCAACTGAGAGATATCAAAATTACCCAAATTTCATGACCTTGACATTTGTAGCTCCGTCAAAGTACATCTTTCAAGATTTTTCAATAGGTTCTTTTTCCTTAATTTATGAAACAACTATCACATCTTCGTCAAGAAAATCAAGCTTTATTGGTTTGTAATCTTCAACCGCACGATTGGTAAGGAACTCAGCTATTACACTTCCTTTAATTTTCTTTTAAGTTACATACACAAATCATATTTTGAAAGCATAAATTTCTCTTTCGTTATCCATCTTGTCAATAAAAGCTTTTCGAAGATATACTTAATGAGCCAAGTAGTGTAAAAAAGCATGTATTATCGAGGCCTTCAGATTGTCGAATCTAGTGCACAATATATCTTCTCTAATGGTGAAACTTGGACTCATAATTAGTAAATTTCTTGCTCAAATAGTAAATTGCTATTTTTTCTTGTTGCTTTCATCTCTTTGCCCTAGTACATACCCCATTGAATTCCCATGTATTATTAAGTACAAAATTAAAGGCTTTTCTAAAATTGATGGTACCAACACAAGTGAATTTGATATATATTCTTTGGCTTTATCAAATGCTTCTTGACATTCATCGTTTCATTCTCCTGAATCATGGTTTCTAATAAGCTTGAAAAATAGGTGAGTTAAGAGATGAAGCAAACAATATAGTTCAATCTTTCCCGACAATCTCACTTTTTTTAGGTACGAAGAAGGGATAAATTTTGAATAGTGCATATCTTATTCGAATCCACTTCAATTCCTCTTTCATTGATCACAAAGCCCATTATTTTTCTTGTTTAGCATAGAATGTGCACTTGGCAAGATTTAGTTTGAACTATAATTTTCTCAACCTATCAAACAATTTTTTAAGATTCATTATATAATCTTTTCTTTTAAGAGACTTTACAATCATATCATCCATATATACTTTTATCTCTTTATGCTTTATGTCATGAAAGAAAGTCATTATTGCTCTTTATAAATAGCACCAATATTTTTAAATCCAAAAAGCATGACTTTGTAACAGAATATGCCCCGTATGTTATGAATGTTGTCCTTTCCATATCACATTGAGCCATCTTCATCTAATTGTAACTTGAGAAGCCATCTATAAAAAGAACTTCAAATGCCAAGTATTGTTATCCACTAAAGTATCTATATGGGGTAGAGCAAAATTATTATTTGAATTTATCTTATTCAAATCCTAATAATCAACACACATTCTAACTTTTTCATCTTTCTTGGGAACTAGCACTATGTTGGCTACCCATTCAAGATATTTTTCCACCTCAAAATATCTAACAATGAATTGTTTCCTCACTTTTTCGTTAATTTTCAATAGCATTTCTAGTTTCATGCCTCTTAACTTTTGTTGTATGGGCTTGCATTTCAATTTCAAAGGTAATTTATGTTATAAGATATCAACACTAAGCTTTGACATATCTTGGTAAGACCATGTAAGCATATCCATGTATTCTTGGAGCAATTCTTCAAGCTTTTCTCTTTCAACTAGTAGAAGAGATGTACTAACCTTAACTTCTTTTTTATTTCCATCATCTCCAAAATTCATTAATTTAGTAACTTTTTGATAATGCTCAATTTATCTATTCTATTAATTTCAACAAATTATGAGGCAATGTGTAATCATTTACGTTTTTTTCATTATCAAAATTGTCAACATGAATTACATTTTAGAAATCAAATCCAAGATTATTATCATGATTATCTTCATATTCATTATTTAGGAACTTGCAAATGGGTGACATCAAGAGAATATTGGCACACAATATTGGTATGGTAAGAAAATGGAAAAGGAACCAAAAGGATAATGGAATGAAAACAATAAGAGAAATACAATACATCTTTTAAGTCTTTTTATTTAAATGACAAACATAAACACACTAGAAAAGATCTCTTAATGCTTATAGAATTAGTAATTAAAGACATAAAGATTCACAGCACATTACTTTTCAAAAATTTCAAAGATAACAAGTAGTTCTATAATTTTCTAATTATTCAGTTTAAAATCCAGAGGACAATGATGCACAAACAAATCTTCATCCTAGCATTTTTGTCTTCATCATCCACCATTTGAATGGCAAACTTAGAAAAAACTTTCAAAAATTCTAGATTTGAGGCTTAAAGTGAATCAGGGTAGATACATCTTCTTAATAAAAAAAAATCATAAAAATAGGAGATAACCATGGGTTCTGACTCTAACTCATATCTTTTAAAATTAGCTATCCTCATTTCTTTTTTTTTCATTCATCATTTTCATTTTATGTCCTCTTGTTGGTTTATACCCTAAGCTAAATTTATCTCTTTTATTATATATTGTTAGCAGCTTCGTAATCCCTTAAAGATTTTTCCTAAGTCTGGTTCCAAGTTATCATCATGTTTCAGTAAGCTGCTTAACAACCATTTCAATAATCGTAAATACATGTGGTGAATATAATTTGGATCCTTCAATCACATACATAGCATTGGCATTCTCAAAAGATCTAAGAGTATTCTAAGACATCGTTTGTAACTTCCACATAAGGGTTATTCACAAATTACTAGTAAATTTTCTTCTTCTGCTATGCACATAAGCTTTCCATTAATAATGAACTAAAATTTTTAATGCAACAATGACAAAATAACACCTGCCATATGAATCTATGGCCTACCCAACAAGCAACTACATGAGGTCGAGATATCTATAACTTGGAATTTTACATTCAAAGTGCAAGGACCAAATTGTAGTGACATTTCTAAATCCCTTATGCCTTTCATCGAGTTCCATTGAAAGCATAAAAAACCATATGACTAGGCTTCATATAGGATACATCAATAGGTACTCTTGTCAATGTAGTCATAGGCATAACATTTATTGAAGAGTTGCTATCTATTAAGACCTTAGCCATAGTATAACTCTTGGACTTAATAGTGCTATGAAAAGCCTTGGTACTTCCATGATCATTTCGAGGAATCTCATCATTGTTAAAAGATATGTAATTTGAAACCACTAAATTATAAACAAGATGTTCCACATACTCAACAAATACACTATGGGACATATTTAGACACCCATTTTGTTTAGAAAACTTGAATGTTGTTTTGAAACGAACCAATTTTTTATTTCATTCATATCAATTCGAACACCTTAATTGGGTTTGTTTAATTACTTTCATCTTTGGTCATTTTAAATTTTATTAAACTCTTAAACTTCTATTTATTTTTATTTTTATTTTATTTATTATTATCTTTATTATCATTATTATCATTTTTTTCTTTTTTTT